>NC_064408.1:33562500-33862500 GCF_023375975.1 Astyanax mexicanus
GGCCGTGTCCTGCTCCGGGCCCCCGCCCCTCAAAGCTCCACCTCTTTGGAGATTTGCGAGGCGATATGTCTAAAAGCGAGCGGCGCCCCCCACAAGCGTGTGTAGCGCACGCCGTTGGTCTCGGCTGAGCCCAGGGTCAGCTGGCACACCTCGGCCTGGAAGGCGACCTTCGAACCCGGCGCCTCGTGGCTACAGCGCAGCAGGAAGGGCCCGGCGTGGCTCACCTGGCAGCCGCACCCCCGTGCCGCCTCGCGCACGGCCAGCACCACCTGAGCGGGGGGGCGGGGGGGCCGGGAGGGGCGGAGTCTCACATCCCCCCACCACCCCCCTCCCCCGGGCCAGGGCTCGGCCTCTTTCTGATCCCCAGATAGATGGCCACTGAGGGGAAAATAGGAGAGAGGAAAGAGAGAATAATGTAAAAATATTATTAATACAATTACATTACAATAAAAAAGATTATTGTCTTGGTTTCCTTATACTGAGTATTCTATAAATATATTGCTGCACTTAACTGAACATTTCGTTATTTATTGCTTGTTGATGGTAAAACTGTACATACTTGCAGAAGTCTTTTGTTCTTGTTCATGCGCTATGTTTTTTTGAAAGTGAGAATACAAGCTCATTCAAGTAGTGGTGTAGGGGTGGCACAATTCCTTTGTTTTATGTTGGATACCAGTATCGTTAGTGCAACCTTGAGTATCTGCCAATACCAACAGTAATTCAATACCATAATAATAAAAATAACTATGCTGTTAAAGTAACAGTTTTTAAATCACAGCAAGTGTGTAAAATGAAAGTTTAATTTCTAAACACTGCAGACTGCCCTGCCCTGTCCCATACATGAATAACAATCAAAGGGTTTAATAAAGCTAGTGGGCTACATGGAATGAAAATATGTTATTAACCAATAACAAAGATTAAATATGAATTTTTAGTTTCATAACAGTAGTGGATGTCTGATCATTTTAAAAATACTGCATGTTTCCAGCTGTTATTTTTGTTCCACAAACCGGTTTAGAGCCCTGGTCACAAAACACTGCTTGGTCATTGGGAATGAGAGAAGGAGCTGCACGTCTATCTATATCTGTTGATTAATCATTTATTCTTTTAAATAAACTTCTCTCTGTACCAGTTAAAAGCCTGCACTGACAATAACAAAATATCTAAAATAAAGGCAGCATAATTCTGTGCTTTATCCTAGCAAATGTATCAGTATTATGTGTTGATTTTGTTTGATATTTGTTATCTTTCTCCTGTTTGTTGCTGTTGTTTATTGCGAATGCTCACCCTGAGAGCGAAGGTCGGCCGACTCTCTCAGGTTCATTTGTGACCCTGAAACACAAGAGCATGTTTTAACACACTGAGCGTTTCTACAGCAAGGGTACGACCATGCCACATGACTCGCACAACCAAACCAGCCGCAAGACAGCCTCACTGTGGAAAGACGTGCAACACTGTGCAAACACACAAACACACCTGAAGATAATGAAGCTGAAATATTATATGAATTCATGTCAGGTGTTGATCATGCAGTACGGGGATGAGTCCATCTATACCCTAGTGTCCATATAACAATCACTTTTTAATAGGCATACACAATGCTAAATTTCTTCAGTTGCTGCTTTTTGTTTGTCTTTCTGCCTTCAGTTTTGTCATCAGTCAGTGAAAAGCTGTTTAATTGGGATAAGGTCACATAACTGCCTCTGTTTTTTCAGAATATTATTATTATTCATTATCTATCTGTACTCTAAAGTGCTATCTAATCAGTTTTGCTATTTTCCCTGAATCAGAGCAGAAGTTATAAATCTAAACACGTTTAACTATTTTATCAGCTGTCACATCCTTAGTCAACTCCTGTGACTCTTTTACTGGTAGCTAAATACACTGACACAGCAAAAATCATGGGACTTGGTACTATTTCCTATCCCATGACTTTTGCCATGTCTGCAACCTCTGCACAACTTAAAAAAGCAACCTAAAAAATTGAATGTCTCATCTATCTGGCATATCTAATACAAGTGGGGATGTTTCCAAGCTGTACTTCTCTGATGCACACTGCTATCCCATGATTTTGGGCATGTCAGTGTATGTCTGTGCTATTGCAGTGCTTCCACCATGTTTGACAGATAATTCCCTGTGCTTCAGACCAAGAGCCTAGACTTAAATATGTTTAAACATTTTAAATCCATTAGGGTGCAAAGTACAAGACAAAATTTAGTCACTGTCCAGATACTTATGGACCTGACTATATGTCCTTATATCATACAGTGCCAGAAACAAGTTTTTAACACCATGCTGGTTGGTGGGCTAGCATTGAACTGAATTTATGTCAATAGTCAAAAATCTGACTAATGCAAGATTCATATTTCTAGGACAGGGTGATAATGTAAAAATACTGTATTGCGATTTTGAAAGAAATTTTGACGACACAAAATTTATAATAATAGTTTGATAGGCTGATAAAATGCATTAATAGTGTCAGGTTCTTTAAAAAAATGCTAATTAAATACTTAAATAATAAAACAAATAAATTTAAATAAGACTAATACCCACTGATACCCATGATACGCTCAGAATAACAAATTTATTGAAATAAGACTAAATATTAACATGTTATCCAGCCCCACCTATTTCTGTCACATTCTAATAATAGCATGCACACACACACACACACACACACAATAAACTGACTGCATGCACAGACATGCATCCAAACCGACAAGAATGTGTGCACACACACACACACATACACAGCCTAACTGAACTTTACATAAAACCAAGCATAGAGAGACAGAGAGCGAGAGAGCAGAAGAAAGAGGAGAGGAAGAAACAGGAAGGAGGCAGACAGGGCAGACCGGCGTCAGGTGTGGGAACTTACTAACTGTTTTGGATCCCTGTGGAAGAGTGCAACCCGAAACTGACTTATTAGAACCCTGCCTCTTAGACGGGTCGAGATTGACCCTGACAGAGCAAGAAAAAGAGTGAGAAAGAGATGCAGATAGAGTGAGATAGAGAGGGAGAAAGAGAGAGAATGCAGAAGAAGCAGTAAATCTTTAGGAGGTAGGATAAGCAGCAGTATAAACTAGCACAGCATTTATACTGTTAATACACACTTTTCCTCTCTCACACGCATGCTAATGTTATCAGTCAGAAAGTGAATAAAAAAATGTAGATTAGAGTAAACATATAACACTACTCTAACTTTCATTCACATCGGCATCTTTAAATACACCTGTGTGTACTTTCTGCAGAGTCTGCTGAACTGATTAAATGTGTGTGCACCTATTGATCTGTTCAGAACTGTGTAGTATAGAGCGTAGAATGAGTGTGTATACACAGTGGCTTGCAAAAGTATTCATACCCCTTAAACTTTTTCACATTTTGTTACCTTACAACCACAAACTTAAGTGTATTTTATTGAGATTTTAAGGGATTTACTAACTTAAAGTAGCACATAGTTGTAAAGTGGAACAAAATTGATACATAGATTTTAAAAATTTAATCAAATAAAAATCTGAAAAATGTAAGAGTAATTTTTGCCACAGATGCCTAAATGGGATTTAGGTCAGAACTTTGACTGATTCATTCTAACTTCTGGCTGTATGTTAGGGCTCATTGTCTTCTGCTTTAAACTTCTCTATAACTTTATCTCTGACCTGTTTGCTGAGTTCCTTGGTCTTCATGATGCTGTTTGTTCACTTGTGTTCTCTACCAAACCACTGAGGCCTTCACAGAACAGGGGTATTTATACTGAGACTAAATTACACACAGCGACTCAGTGACTTCTAAATGAAATTGACTGCACTGGATTTTAAAGGGAACTAAATGCTTTTAATCGTCGCAATTTTCAGATTTTTATTTGAATAAAATCCTGAAAACCATGTATTATTTTCATTCAACTTCACAATTATGTGCTAGATTGTGCTGGTCAATCACTTAAAATCTCAATAAAATACATTTAAATTTGTAGTTGTAAGGATTACAAAAAAGGTTTAATGAGTATGAATACTTTTGCAAGCCATGTGCAACCAAGTGTGCATTAGTGTGTGAGGTTATAGTTAATGTGTGTGTTTGTGTTTCTGTGTTTGAATGTACAGTATGTGGATGTTGTATGTGTGTGTGTGTGTGTGTACCTGCGAGTGAGTTTGGAGGTGAGTTTGGTGAACAGGTTTGACGTGGCTCTGGAGCGCGTGTGTGGCGGCAGGGCGGCCTGTTCGTGGCCCAGCGTGGGCGAGGTGGGGGGCGGTCCGTACGCGGCGGGCACTCGCTCCCTCAGCTGCCCACCATGGAAGGTGCTGCGGATGGTGGAGCCGCGGGTCAGCCTGCACCGCTCGCCTGAAGACGAGGAAGAGGAGGCTCCCGCACCTGCAATACTGAGAGTGGAGGGAGAGGTGGGGGGCAGGCGGTGGGAGAGAGAGCTGTACAGTGAGGGTAAAAGAAAGAGGGAGAGAGAGAGATCAGATATTTTTAGATCACACACAAGTTAACAAGATAAGAAAATATAAAATTACGAGAAAATTGTATGCAAGCAAATTTTAACACATTTCCCCCACAAATTCAAGCAGAAATTAGCTTTTTTATGTATTTAAAATGTGTCACACTGTCTAACAGTATTTTGTAAAAAAAAAAAGAAAAAAAAAGAAGAAATAACACCAGTTTTGACCACCAGTTCGGTAATAAAATTAAATGATGGATCACTTTTAGAACAGGAGTTTCTTAGAGGAGTTACTTACAGCCCAAAAAAAAAAAAAACATTCTGCAGCCCACATAAAATTTAGTCAACCATTTAAAAGCTAAACACAGCTAAAAACACAATTAATGTCAAATTGACTGATTGATACAGGATGTCAGGATCTTTCGCTATAAAAGAACCTGTTTTAATCACTTATCCTTGATGGGTAAAACAAGGATATGGAATATTTTTCTCCATATTATTATTATTATTA
The DNA here is from genome assembly GCF_023375975.1 of Astyanax mexicanus. Taxonomy (NCBI): domain Eukaryota; kingdom Metazoa; phylum Chordata; class Actinopteri; order Characiformes; family Acestrorhamphidae; genus Astyanax; species Astyanax mexicanus. The sequence continues at coordinate 33,567,447 of NC_064408.1, forward strand.
TTATTATTATTATTATTATTATTATTTATTTATAGCATATAGCATATCTAGCCTCCTAGCTGAGAGAGAATGTTATAAAAATGTTAATCAATGTTCAGTAAAGTTTAGTCTATAACGTTACATAAACAATGTTAGAGTGTGACATAATAATGGTTTCCAGGAAGACGAAAATTAACATCATAAACATATTTTAAAATAAGACTCCAAAAAAATCCCAATTTAAATATAAGTAACACTGCAGTGACTTTACCAGAATGTATAAACGCGTTAAATAAAACCTGTTAGCTGAGTTGCTAATCCACCAGCTAGCTTTGTCCATCATGTGACTGTACTATAAAAAGAAGCACACATCTGATACCAAACATAACTTGGCTGATGGACTGCATCTGGGATGAGTGACGAATCGAGTATGTTTGATTCCTTACTGAACTATTCCTTTAATTCCGATTCAAGTATCCTTTAAATAGTACTACATATAAAATAAATTCATATATTTGCTCTTATCTGATTATTCTTTAACTGTACATATGAAAAGCCTTTTCTTTAACATTATGGTGTGTGTGTTACCTGTTCTCCTTCCCGTTCTGCAGTAAGGAGTGTCTGTCAGTGCTGGGGCGGTCCGTACACACATATGTGTTCCTGCGGGTCATCGCACTACCAGGGATGTTATTCTGCACACACACAGACAGACACACACACACAGTCACACACAAATGAGTCAGACATGCAAAGCTTACAGTCGTGTTGTATTTCTCATCAATTTAGAACAGTTTCTACTTCCAAATATTATGTGTTAGGCTATTCCGTAATGTAAATCAGTTACAATTTAATGTTTTTACTAATTTTTAATATTAACCACTTGTCTTACAGGCACATGAAAAGCACAGAATTCTCAACTCCAAATATCCCACTGCTTCTCTCCTGATATTATTAATTATGTATTTGGCTAACTGTGACCAAGCTTAGACCCTTTGACCTGTTCCATTCAGGGGTGCCATATTGTATAATAGAAGATAATATTATTAGAATTGTTTAAAATCCATGTTGTAATAATAGCAGCATTCTGTTTTGAAAGCAGAAAGTCTATTCTGTAGTGTTTTGTTTTTCTCTGTTAAGCTTTAAGGGTATTTTTTGTATAATTGTTTATATTTGTAGTTTATATGCATGCGCTAAATATTCTGCACTCTAGTATTTTGGGATATACCTTTGTTCCTTTTACATTATTATTAAATTATTTTTATGCTATATTTTTTATTTTGTTACATTATAATTATATTTTACCAAATCAGAGTCTTGGTAAGTCTTGGTTTTTATTTAGACTGAATGTTTGAAATTAAATAAAAGGTATTTTTTGGTCATAGCGGTCATTATCACATAAAGATCCTGAAAAGAAAATGTATATTGTTTATTAGATATTATCAGCCTCCCCCGTCTACACCCCCTTCTTACAGTAGTAGCAGTCATGTCCTTGCGGCGCTCAGGGATTTCTGCCTTGTTGGGGTTGTTGGCGCTGCTGACCATTGGACTGGACGGAGGCAGGCTGCGGCTGCCCATTACGCTGCAGCTGGCCTTACGAGGAGGCATCCGGCTCTCACGCAGCTCACGCTCTCCACCACTTGTCGGGCTACGCTTAGGGTGCATCACAGGCATGCTAGGACCACCTGTAACAAACAGACACACCCACATTTTATTTAGCCATGTGTATAAAGTCAAGATGTTTTAAATAAAGAATTTAATCTTTTATGGTAAGCTGTAATGTAATAATGTGCATTGCAGGGGTTAGTCTCTTACAGAAGTCACTGTGCCGTCGCTGGCGGTGGTAGGTGGAGGCGCTGCGCTGGGTCTTGCTGTGAGAGGAAGTGGAGGAGGACGACGAAGAAGCAGTGGCACCACCTGTGGAGTGTTTGTTGGTTCCGTTGGTTATGGGGCTCGGCCGCACTCTCGGCAACGTCATGCTGCCGCTGATACGGGACTCTGCACCGTCCTGTAACCATGACAAACAGTGTGTTTTGCCGTATATAGCACATATAGCTTATTATCAACTAAGTGTAGCACAATAACCATGGTAATATGCATTATTTTAAACATAATCTTTGATAGCAAATCCTTAAAGAACTGACCACAGGTGATCAGCCAAGGTATGATGGACTATATATCAAATGTTTGTGGATACCTATTCGAATCAATGCACTTTAAGCTGCTTTAATTGCAAGCAGTGTTTCATGGAGAATCCAAAACAAAAACAAACAAAAAAAAAAACGGTTTTTTTGCCCAGGTAGCTTATCATTGTTAGAATTGTCCCATGTTAGCATTTTTTGTGATCCCAGTTGATAACAATTAATTATGCCACATTTTGTACAACTAAACACTAGGAAAACAGGTCCACAGATTGAATTTGGACAATACTTCTGGTTAAAACATAAAGAAGCAAACATGCCCTGTCTAATTAACTACATCTTAGGACAGTATTTTTTATTTAAGTAAATGTTTATTTAAATCATGGGGTGCTGGCAATGCCAGACTGGGCAGAGATAAAAGACAAAATAACTTCCAGAAGTTTCTATATTTTATAATGTTTACATATTAACATGGTCAGACATGTACATGAAAAATACCTGATGTTAGCATCAGACCAAAACAATGAGATGACTCAATTCTGAAAGGGTTTGTATTTCGCTTTAAGGATAAATCAGGTCTGTATGTATTACCTGAGACTTCAGCCCCAGCAGAAGGTAAGTTGCAGTGACTTCGTCATATTTGTGATTGAGTAACGAGTCCTTAATTTCATCAGTAGTGAAGCCCATACCGACCATTACCTCTGACGGGAGAAAGAGACAAACAGAAAGAGAGAAAAAGAATGTGAGAGGGGGATATGACGTGAAAAAAAATCTGTAAATATTAAAAAATCTTAAAAATCGTGTAGATCTACTTTTTGCCATTTTTAACAGTTGTGCATTACACTAGAGCTTAGATTGTCTGCCTGAACCCGACCTGATCCGAGGCCCGACCTGAAATCGGGTCGGTTCGGGCGGAGATTTCCCACCACGTTCCTCGGGCAGGGTCGGGTCGGGCTCCAGAAAATAGTCTGAGATGTAGGCATCTGTTTTTTAATTATATTTTTATTTTTAAATAAAGCTCTGGTGTGATAATCACAATGTTGCTAAGCAACCAATTATTATTGTTAAAGAAAACAAACCAAATAATGAAAACTGAAAGTGAAAAAACTAATTTATTTATAAACGCTGTTTTCTTTCCCGCAGCGGGGGGTGTTGTGCCGCAAAATACTACGACAGAAAACACAGAATGCTGCAGAATTATGTATGGGACTAGAATATGAGCACGAGGAGATAAAAGAGAAACAGGAGATACAGTACGTGAGAGTCAGATTTTTTGGGCCCGATCTAACCTAACCTCTATATTACACTAAGTCAATATTTCATTATGATTATGTATATTATATTATTCTTTAATGTTTGGTGCTTATTGTTCGATGGTTTCAAGACCATTAAGACCAATAACCAGGTGAATTACTACTCAGATGTGTCTATGTTGTAGCATAAAAAAAATCTACTGAATAAAATGCTGAAATTATTTTTTTGTCTCAAAACTGGTCCAGAATCTATGATCTCACCAATGCGGCTGGGGTCACTAAAGTCCTCAGCCGGTTCCACATGAGGCTTCAGCTCTTCACCATCGAACCCTGAATTCATCCATTTATCCTTCATCACTTGCTGTAGAAGAACAGTAAGGGGAAGAGATTATTACCATGAATGTCAGACAATAATCTCTCAGAAATTTTTGAATTCATATAAACATATAAATATAAACATTTGAAGAGGAATGAAGAGGAACATAATCTGGAATATAATCAAGAGGAAGATGATGGATCACAAGCCATTAAACCAAACTGAACTGCTTGGATTTTTGCACCAGGAGTGACATAACAATTATCCAAAAGCAGTGTGTAAGACTGGTGGAGAAGAACATGCCAAGATGCATGAAAACTGTGATTAAAAAAAGGGTTATTCCACCAAATATTGATTTCTGAACTATTAAATCTTTATAAATATGAATTTGTTTTCATTGAATTATTTGATGTCTAAAACCTCTGCATCTTTTTTGTTATTTCAGTCACTTCTCATTTTCTGCAAATAAACACTCTAAATGATAATATTTTTATTTGGAATTTAGGAGAAATGTTATCTGTCGTTTATAGAATAAAACAATGTGAGAGTGTACCTCTAGTGTGCAGCGCTTGCTGGGGTTGAGCACCAGAAACTTGCGCAGAATACCCTCACAGTCAGTGGACATGTAGAAGGGAACTCTGTATTTCCCCCTCAACACACGCTCACGCAGCTCCTGCAACACAAAACACACACATGAAATATCATCAAACACACAACACAGATCATTAACTCAAACAGAGAGGAGAACAGTGAGAGAGATGAGCAAGGAGCACGAGCAGGAAATTAAACAAATGTACAAGGAGCTAGGGGACAAATGAAGTGAGAAGGAAATTAAAGAAAGGAGCAAAAAATTACTGGACTCAGCAGGAAGCTACTGGACCAGCAGAGAATTACTGGGCTGAGTAAGTAACTAAAGAAGGGAGTAGGGACATAATGAAGAGAGTAAGGAAATAGAGAGGTGAATAAGGATACACTAACGTGAGTGAGAAGCTACTGAATAAGTAGGGAGCTACTAAAGTGAGTAGTAAGCTACTGGAATAAGCAGGGGCTCCTGAAACAAGTAGGGTGGTACTGAACTAAGTAGGGAGCTTAACCCTCCTCTTATGGTACGGGTCAAATTGACCCATTTTAAAGTTTTAAGATCTAGGAAAAATAATTACAAGTGTTTTTTTGTATAGAACTTCTTCTGCTTGTCTTAATCAGTGTAATCAGTATATAATATGAAAATGGTCCATCTCACATATTTGCAACCACCCCGCCCTGCAAAACTACAAAAACTAAAACTAAAACAACATGGCAATGTTATGTTTCAATGTTATATAAAACTATTGTGTTTTATATGCTGGTCTTTCAAAAGTAATAAAGTAGTGAACATGTATTTGAATATGTATTTTTTGTGGAAAAATGAGTGAATTATCCTAATTAAACCATTATCTGTTAGAGGTAAGAAACACTATTGCACTAAATATTAATAGAATAACTAGTAATGGAGTTAAATGTGTGCGTGTGTGTATGTTGTGCATATTTCTAACAGAAGTGAAAACATGTTGGAAGGAATGTGTAGAAAACTGGAAGAGAGGTGAAACTCACCTTCAGATTCTGTCCGTCAAATGGGAGAGACCCACTGACCAGTGTGTAGAGGATGACCCCCAGGCTCCAGATATCCACCTCCGGCCCGTCGTACTTCTTACCCTGGAAAAGCTCGGGGGCAGCGTAGGGGGGGCTGCCGCAGAACGTGTCTAGTTTATTCCCCAACGTGAACTCATTACTGAACCCAAAATCTGCTATCTTAATATTCGCATCAGCGTCCAGTAACAGGTTCTCCGCCTAGAGAGAGAGAGAGAGAAAGAAAGAGAGAGAGAGAGAAAGAAAAAGATATAGAAAAAAGATAGTGATAGAGAAAAATACAGTAAGAAACAAGAGAAAGAGAGGAGAAAGAAGTATAGAATTAGAGCAAAGTTTTTAAGTTAATCCAGAGTTAAAAGCTGGGATGGGAGGTGTTATAAGTAAAAAAGTAAGTGATCAGAAAAGAAGTATAAAGGATGAGGAGTGGAGAGTGATGAAGATGGGCAAATGGAGTGTGTTTATATTAGGGCTGCACCGAATAAGTGTCAACTGAAAAGAGAGCCATCAGGCAGCCATCAAACAGCCGATGTTGGGTAAAGTTAATTTTTACACTCTATTTAAAAAAAAAAAAAACATGAAATAATGCTTTAGCATTATGCATGCTTAATATGTCTGTTTTCCTACTAAAAGACTGAAGCTCTACAGAGCTAGTATATTAACATTACATTGTGCAAATGTCATTCATATGTAACTAAAGTTGCTCTACTGAGGTAAATTACAACTAAAATTGAACTGCTGAGGTAGACAAAAGGGTGACTGGAATAGCAATGCTGAAATAAAATAATGATTAAAAAGGTAGTGCTGATATAAAAGTGTAATTTGAATATTATATTAATATTAAATTATATTAATTCTAAGGTAAATGTATTGTGCTTTCTTGATATGGCTGTGGGCTATTACAATGTTAAATGTTGAATAATGTTGAAAAATATTTGATAATTTTGTAATTTATTTTCCTTTGAAAAGCAAGATAAAAACACAGTGGCAAATTCTATTTAAATATGTTACATTTTGGTTTCAGTCAAAATTTTAATTTTATCTTTGCATCTCTAGTTTATATGAGATGTAACTGTCAGTGTAATTGCCCGGGAATAACAAACCACTATGGGCATCATCCAGCTGCCAGATTAGGGTGCCTGTTGAGTTCACTGGTTATAAATTGGAGCACTACTAACCTAAACATCAACCCTTCTTAAAACGAAAATAAAAAAACAACTAATAAAACATGTCTTTGAAATGTTCTCTTGCTTACCTTCAGGTCCCTGTGGACTATGTTTTTCTGGTGACAATAATGAACAGCAGAGACGATCTGCAGAGAAACACAAACAAAGAAACAAACAAGGTCAACCTAAACGTGAAAGGACTAATATGTATGAAACTGTAAATGTAATTTAATGAAAGGTAATATAGGTTGCATATCAGTTCTGCTGTCAATGTTTCAAGCAATAACAAACATAAATTATACAGATGTGCAAATGCACACACACAGCTTGTCAAGTCTATGTAGAGAAGTACTGCCAATTGAAAAGGTCTCTTTGGAGCAGAAAAACATTAACACAATGGTACTTAATACCGAATGCCAGGCATTGGCGACACTGGGAATAGAGCCCCCAAACATTGTTGTGGAGCAGTGCAGGTGGGGGTGGGATTACAACTCACCTGTCTGAATTTGGCTCTCGCTTCAATCTCCTTCATTCTCCCGTGAGACACCAGATAATCAAACACCTCACCTTAAAACACATTCATATTCACAAGCTACATAAAACTGTCATGTTGTAATATATACATACAAATTCAATAAACAAATTCATTTGCAGATAAGTATATTAAATTATTTTAACATGCTTTCTCTGTGTGCCCTAAAGGAAGTCAAATAATAGACAGCTGTAAAAAGTATTTTAAACAAATCATATTTATACAATTAGTGTTCATATCTAAAGGCAGATCTGAAAACCAATAATAAACTCTTTATTATTTATTTTTAATACTTAAAAGTCCCTTGTCCCACATTTAAATCTACACTGTATACATTATAATAAATAAAATAACAAAGTAAATGAACATGACTTAATAATATGCTACAAGTTATCCCAAATTTGGGATGTAGTAAATTAGGATGATTTAAAATGATTTATGTGAAAACATGCTTAGAATCATATTATCCATCAGTAAACATTTCAACCCTATAAAATAATAAATTTAGTAGTTTTACAACTTACCTCCACTCGCATACTCCATGACCAGGTAAAGGGTCTTCTCTGTCTCAATCACCTCAAACAGTTGCACTGATAAACGCAAAACATTATATTTTACAAATAATTAAACACAACAGCAATCAACGTGATTGATTCCTATCCTGATTCACACCAGCAAACAGCTCTACAACATCTCTATTTAAAAACATTGTTTTTATTTTAATTCATGTAGAATATTTCTTTTTTTATTCCAATAACTTTTTAAAGAGTGTAATTACATTATATCATACAATAAGAGAAAATAATATTTTCTTAATCTATTAATCCAAACATAGGGAAATTAGAATGTTCATACATAAATAAAATTATCATTATATCAATGGCACAGGATAATATACAGCCTATAAATATTATATATAATGGACGCACAGCCTAATAAATATACAGAGAGACAGACTATATAATATAAATATAAATATAATGGGTATATGGTTGGTGATTGCATGAAAGGATGGATAAATAGACAGACAAAAATAGTTATTTGGACAGACAAACAGACACAGACGGACAGATATGCTGTATGGATGGATGTGTTAATGGATAGACAGACGGATGGATAGATAGATGGATGGATGAACATGGAGAGAAACACAGGTCACAGGTCAAAACAGACAAACTGCAAATGTAGAGATATGTAAAAGAAGACAAATGAACTGGGATACAGGATGATTTTATGATGTGTTGCTGAGTTGAATGAGGACTAATAGTCTTTAATACTCGAGTGCTGACCTCACCACCAGCTGGACAGGATTAGTTTCTGAGTGAGTGTGTGTGTATGTGTGTGTGTGTGTAAGAGTTAAGAGAGAGTTTCATTGTGTGTGAGAACATCCACATCAGTTATACTACCTCTGTGTTTGTGTATGTGTGTGTGTGTGCGTGTCTGTGCGTGTTTGTGTGTGGGTGTGTGTTACCTATGTTGGGATGACGAAGAGCCTTCATGATCCGCACCTCTCGAAATAGCTGCGGGAAAGTAGAGGACACAGATGAAAGGAAGTCAGACACACAAACATGCTTACAGAATATAAGGTTAATCTCCACACTCTAATAAAGTCTAATGTTATGCAGTGATCCAGTGTAGTGGACAGCCACTCATTCTGACCTCATTAAACAGAGCAGATATCGGCCAGACGTGACTGATCCTCGAGTCACTATGAGTTACTACAGTTACACATCAGGGGTCCCCAGACATTGCTTTCTGAAAAGAACCCTCAGGTTAGGGTAGTTTTTCTCATGTAACAAACCAACATATTGTTGAAAGTGTTTTTTTTCCCCACTGTTATGTAAGGTTAGGCTGTATAACGATAATAAGCCATGCTAGATGTGCCTTCAAATAGTAAAAACAAATACCTTGTAAGATAATTCACTCTTTGTGAAGAGCTTTGTGTTCTTAGATATGAGGCTTCATCTTCTAAACTTGTGAGATTTGAGCCTTCGTAAGCTGTGTTTTTTAGCTGGCCAGCTAAACTCACCTTAACCAAGCTAGCCAGCTGCAGGCAAAAACAAAACAAAAAAACATCTGTCGCATTTTTCATTCAACAATAGTGTGTTAAATTCACTCTTTCAGACAAGTTTTTACTGTCAAAATATGTGTTAGCAGAACAGCCATACTGTGTAGCATACTGTGTAGGCTAGTTAGTGGTAATCATTGTATCTGTAGCCAGGCTAGTTATATAAGGCTAGCTTTGTGTAGCCAGTCTAGCTTGCTAAGCTAGCAATGTTGGGCTAGCTTAGCATGTGGGGTACAGGTTCAACGCTTCATTAATTTTATATTTCTGCTCTTTCTAAAGTCATTTTTACCTGAAAAAATTAATATTGGGGTTTTAGTCAGCCAGACCTGAGCTTGTTCTGTGGAGAGCAGGATGTTTACATGCTATTAAAGCTAATGCTAACCAGCTTCTCTCTCCTCATTTACAGTAGATTTACAGTAGATTAGTTACAGTCTGGCTTGTGGTTATACGTTTATTGATTTATTGCCTTAAACGTTTTACTTAGCTGGTGACAGTGTGAGCAAATTGATCTTTGTATTTGATGTTTTTTACGTTACACAGAATAAGAGTCACATAAGCCATGTGAATAAATTACTATTTGCACTAGTTAGATGACATGTACTATTCTCCACTTATGATGATACCTTATAGCACAGTACATTTAAAGACTCTATAACAGAAACAAAACAAACGGATACCGCTCAATCAAAGTGGCTGGCGACCACATATTGTTGGCCTTATTATTTTTAACCCTTTCCGACCTAAATTAGTTATGTTCCAGTGATGGGAAAGTGTAGGAATGCAGTTCTCTGTCTGTAATGCAAACAAAACAAAAAATATTCCAATGTAAAGTCAATTTAAAATCTAAATCATTTCAAATACACATTGTTACTTTGTATTTGCTATTGACCTTTTCGCAAACCATCCCTAAACAGTAAAACAGACATGATGATAAAAAAGTGTCTATATCACATAAACTTTTAATTATTTCAGTGCAGTGGGCGGGGCTAAGCTACAGTCCATTGCCTGGTTTGCAATCTATTCTGGGTGACAACAGGTCTTGATTAGTGTTATGTGCAACAAATCTTAGGAAACAAATTTACATACATGATGCCCAGTGTAGTAAATGAAGGGTCTGAAAGGATTAATAGTGCCATGAATAGTGCCATTCAATAAAGCTCTGATGAAGTTTCTCAAGGCTCAGCACAGAAACTAACAAAATTTTGTTAACTGCACGTTAGGAACGATACAGTTAAATGATTCCGTGGACTAAGGCACTGTCACTATGATCTGAAGGTCATGCTGCTTGCCGTCAGTAGCCAGAGCCCACCATTTTTCATTAGGTGGAGTAGATGGTGCTCTCTCCCATTTCAATTCTAGTGAGGTGTTAGTCAGCCCTGCAGACCTGCCAACTTCAAAATAATTTTAAGTACAAATCCCCTCCACTCAACACCTGCAACTATTTATTAAAAAAATGATTGAAAAAGTTTTATATTGTATTAGCTTGTGCTTCTTAAAGAATAATAATTGGTTACACAATACATGAATGGAAACAATGTATTCCCAATTTAACCCATTTTTTTCTTTACCTGACACAAAAAAATTTAAATCACCAGTGCAAATATCAGCTTTGTGGCCTACCAGATTTTCTTAAGCTTTTAATTATGTGTAGTTAAATGTAAATAAACAGATGGCTTAATTGGTAGCTTACTGGATTAGCATCCTTGCTAACCGGTGATAAATCAATGTTGATAAACAGCGCAACAACACAAGTGGCCACATACACACTCACAACAGACTAACGTGGGGCGGCATGGAGAAATGCAAGATGAAACAATATGCGTACTTTAGTACATAGAATCGTACAAGCTTAATAGGCGGTAAAGATAATTATTTGTTATAATTCTCTTTAAAAACTGCAATTTGTTTCATATGTTACTGTCCAAATATATTTAGACCCTGGAATTTACCTGGAAAAATCCAAAAGCTTTCAGGAGAAATGCGTTAATAAACCAGAGCATGATTTGCATTATTTCTGCATCTGTTTTAAGTACTAATCATTAAGATCTCAGTTATATATCATAATACACTCTGATGTATCAAAATGTGAACCATATATCGTATAGAGCATCATACTGTGAGCTGAGTATCAACACCCAGTAACTCCCCCTAACATGTATTCACACTCACACTCACACTCACACACAGACACACACGCACACACACACACACACAGTCTGAATAAAACACTCATTTTCTTTCCCTCCCTCTTGCTGTTAGCAGGACCCTATAGATCAGAACAGTTGCTATGGAAACCTCAGTGAGGAGTCTAATGCCCGGCCCAGCTGAGCCGTAGAGGATTATGGGATACCTGCACAGCTGCCAAGATGCCAATCCACAAACACAGAGCTACAGCAGATTAGACCCACCACAAACATTAGTATCTTGATTTTTGTTCATTTTTAGCAACTACCGGTACACTGAACATTTCTATATGTGCTAAATAATGTGTTTCATTATTTGAGAAGGGTTTATATTTTTATACAAACATAATTTATATAAATGTTTTTATGCTGAATAATGACTATAATTATGAAGGTAATCATTTCTAACAATTCAACAGGAAGTAATGTGTGTGCAATCATACCCCATAGTTACCCCAAGTTACCCCATAGCTGGGATTCACTGTAACTAATCTAATAAAATTTTATGTTGAGCTTTTCAAGCTAAACACATCAGAATAGCCGAACCTAAATAAATCCAACCTTATGTACAACTACATGCATCAGTCTACTGAGTCTGGCAATGATTGGATCAATGCTTTTACAGGAACTTTACTTGGAAAGCTCAAATTTACATGAGTTTGATGATGTAATACATATCCCAATACAGGGGTTACAATACAATGTACTGCAATACATGACAATACTGTACGCAAGGTTATATACAATGATTTCCTTTAATCCAATTTTCTGAAAACTGTACATAAAATCTGAGTAAAATGAAAGATTTATGCAACAGTGAGATCTGAAGACTCAAACAGGCTTAAACTTAACAGAAAATGGACCATTGTCTATCACCAATTTTGCATGTAATCTGTTAATTACACATTGAGACAAAAATCTTTTTTGAGAATAAATAAAATATTGCAAAACATCATATTAAGATAAAGATTAGTTCGTTATACCCCTAGTATCTGAGTGTAATGTGTGACTGCTCTGCAACGTGATAGGAGTTTGCACTGTTATGTATTGTGTCTAGGCTACACATAAAATACCGTATATGGTCTACACAGATCATCATCGTAAACCATATTAAATTTAGCTTAACTTTACATGGATTGGGGTAAATGTATGATTATTTAGTTGAGTCTGGCTTTGCATGTGTATATTGGTTGGGTAGACATTACAATTAACACTAAATCTTTGAAATGAAGAACAGCAAAGCTTTTGACCCTTACCTGATCCAGCCTGCCCCATAAACTGTCATTATGAGCCCAAGCCCAAGCCGATTTAAACTTTTTTCATTTTTTGTAGTGAGTAGAGTGTTAAAACTGACCTTTTTAACTACAATTCCAAGTTGTTTGGATGACCGAAATCTGTTCAGAATGATGTTATGGACAGTGCAACACAGAAGAAAGCCATAGGCCTATTGTTTAAGAAAACTGTGATTAAAAACGGAACTCCAAATGATTAAAAAACAATGTGAAAAATGATCCACAGGCCTAAACGGCACTGCAGGTCAAGAGCATGAAGACAAGTGATGGAGCTGACGCACACTCTAACTTGTGCAACATTTTTATGATCAAACAAACAGTATTATTACTTTTCTATATTGTGACTACATAGCTTTAACTAAAAAATAAAATAGTATTTAAGAGGTAGGCTTATGTCACAGACCACTTTCTTTAGCCCAATCCAACAGGGCCCAAAGAAAGTGGGGAAAAATCTCAGCCCTGTAAACCTAACACTGTCCACTTATCAAAAAACACAATCCCAAAAGTAAAGCATGGGGGTGGCAGCATCATGCTGTTAGGAGGCTGGGTAAATTATCACACACAACCTAAACTGTGTAGAGCTGTTAATCAATCTTGAATACGTTTTTTATAGGTTTATATGTGTATTTTATATGCATTTCTGTTTAGCTTAGATATATTATGCAAGTATATGTAGTATTGTTTGGAATGATAGTGCTACAAACTCCCAGGGCCCACCCCTGAGCTATCAGGCCAGAGCTTGATCACACATTACACTCAGATACACACACCTAAATGACTAACAGCTCATTAGGACAATGAGTCAGGGGTGTGTAAGCAGGGAAACCACTACGCTTTAACATGTGACAGAGGACACACGTGTGATGGAGATCAGCCAAAAGCCTTTACACACACAACATATATGACCTGGACCAGTGCCAGCGATGATGACTAATTTTGCACACATACATGTGCGGCACTGTAAACATGCGGTACCGTATGTGTACTATATGTGCACTGGTCCTTCATACAGTTGGTCTTCAGATCAATCTGAATTACAAATGACAGTTTATTCCAGCCAGTATTCACTGCAAACTAATATGTTCAAGTCCATCATTTAAAATTCAGCAGATTTCCATATATATATGTATATATATATATATATATATATATATAACCTATTTTTGTGTTTACCGTATTTTTCGCACTGCATTATAAGGCGCACTATCAATAAACGTCTATTTTTTGGTCTATTTTCATACATAAGGCACACCGTATTATAAGACACATTTTAGGAGACACTATAAGGAACTTCTATATCAGCAGGTCTCGCCACTGTGTGGTGGTGGTGGGGGTAGCTAAGTTAAGTAAAGCTAAGCTAAGTAAACAAAACTGTAATAAAAAAAGACTTTCTGTTAAAAGTCAAACGTTAACTGGATGTTAATCTACAAAGATTTTTCTCCTGAAAACTGTTTATTTCCGTGAGTAAAGCGCTTCTGTTTATTTACAGTTTCCTGTAACTTACATTTACAAGTTCAGATTTCCAAATCTAAGGCTGGAACATTAGCATTAGCGGATAGCCATACTCGCCTCTGAACGCGTGAAAGAGCTAGCGCTGTGGTTAGAGGGTAATGCTAATACTGCCCCAGTAGTGCTAGCCGGGGTTATACTCCCCTCTGAACGGGGAAATGGCGAGTGCAGTTAGCGGTTAATGTTAATGCTATTCCAGCCCTGGTGCTGGAGAACTAAACTGAAACTCCTGTACAATGCTGTACTTCAGTGGAGTGGCTTTACTGCTCCTCACAACCTGACTGATAAAGTTCATACATAAGATGCACTGAATTAAAAGGAGCACTAATGATTTTAGGGGAAATTAAAGGACTCCTTATTAATACGCCTTAAAAATACAGTACATCATCCTTCTATGCACAGTCAGTTCTGACACAAAACTCAGATGGACAGATGAAACAAATATGGCTTAAATATGGAGAAGATCTGTCAAACATATTGAAGGTATTGTTATACCATGGGCATGCATGGCTGCCAGAAAAATAGATTCAGAAAAAAGCAGCAAAACAGACTGAAAGCTAGTGTATTGCTTTACATAACAGATGAATAGTAACCAAAAAATGTTGACAGCAAACCAGGAGTTTCATAAGGAGTTTTCTCATATAGCAGAGTCAGTCATCTGACTGCAAGCCAATTAATTATACCCTTTACTTACTATAGAAAAAACTAAGCTGGAATGAGAGAGAACTGATGTCAGCTGCAGTAAAGGCCTGGCAAACATCTCAGTAGAAAAAAATCTGAATTTTGGTGATTGTCCATGGATTCCTGACTAGGCAATTAATTAATTAATTTAAATCGATTGGCCTCCAGGGATTAAAATAGTCCTTATGTTTATAATGATATAGTTATATAGACTCCATACCCTACCCTATGTATCTGCTAAAGTAACTGATCCTACAAGTGTGTATGTCAGTGTGTGGAGCACGTGCAGTGGGTGTGTGTTATACAGGACTCAGATTGAGACACCGTGGGGTGCTCTAGGCCTGTGGAGGACCGCAGCTGTCGACCTTTCTTCTCCAACACACACACACACACATGTACACACACACATGCACACATAGGGCAGCTATCATGCATTACAAACAGAGTAAATGTGCATACACAAATGCAGCATTTAAAAAACAAGCTTCTGTATGAACACTGTTGAGTACTGATTCAGGATCAGGTTATATCCTCTTGGCTGTAATGATAATTAGCGTACAGACAAGGGGAGCTCTGTTGACATTTAGTCTGTCAATAAAGCCTAATTTATGCTCCGGATGAAAAGTTCTGAGCTTGGCTGTGATCAGACAGAAGATGTGTGGCTCGCTTTTTAAAGCATTTAGGATTTGGCAGCGTCGCCATGCCAACGACCCAGGTGAGCTGTTTGCATCCTGGAAAAAGAGATCAGCGCTGATGTGCAAAAACAAAGGTGCTGGTGAAGCTGCAGCGATAGCCGCAGGAAGACTGTACACCCAAAACTTAAAGGGCCATTAATCCTATTTATATATTTATATGTAAAAAAAAGTCTTGAGTAAAAATAGAAGGGGACAATAAACTGCTGCTTTGTTAACACTACATGACTTTTAAAGTCATAGCAGGTCACAACCAGAATGGGTATCTCACATTTCCCCACTGAGTTTCACTGATTCCTATGGGGAATGAAAACAATTGTCTATCACATACCTAATGACTAGGTTTCACACACTACACAACTTCAATCTCATGCTTAACTGAACCAAACATGCCCTAAAACATGCATTACATGTTACACTGAGTAAACATGGAAGCAGAATAGCTTACAGCACCTTTTGCACTAACAAAAAAAATAGAAAAACAAAGAAAAACACCTTTAGGTGAGAAATACTGGTCAAAGTCGTTTTGTACAGACTGAAGAGGGAGTTATAGGTGAGCAGCCTAGCAGTCTGCGGAGGCTATACAACAAACAGGCCAGATGTTTGCTACCTATTCGTTCAGTTCCACCTTAAATAGTGCTGTGGTATTGGACATGCAGTGCCAGAAAGTTACTGTTGCATCATTTAACCCATTAACAGGCCAGGATTTTTGTCAATTGTCTGCCTGATATTACCCGACTAAATCTTGAGGATTTCCATTCAAGCATTACATAAAAACCTTTCATGTTTAATAAGGAACATTGCTGAAAAGCATAATTGTAATTGAGATAGAATATATATATATATATATATATATATATATATATATATATATATATATATATTTAAGTAAATCTGCTAATGTCAAAATATAATAAATAAAATCATAAAATTGTCTCTTTCTTGAACTTTCCTAAATATTTTAAATTCATATTAAACAGTTTATGTCCCTGAAATCTTTAGTTTTGTTATGTTTGTCTAGTTTTTATGTCTATGTTTTTTTTTAAACCTGCAGAATTTGGGTTGATTGCTGTTACTGATCTGAAATTATTAAGTGGCGCAGAGAGTGAACAGGCAGCTTCTCCAAGTGTCCTGTAGGAGATTTCAAAGCCCTCAAAATTTCAGAAAGTAAATAAGTTATTTTACTGCAGATCACCTACACCTATAGTCTGTATATGGGACAAGGCATTTTAAGGGGTTAAGGTGGAACTAAAGGGTAGAATTAAAATCAGACCCTGCCTGATGAAAAGTCAACTTCAGCTTAATTCTAAAAGTATTTTAGCCTGAAAAGGCAAGTAGATAATAAAAGCTTTTTCCCACATGTTTGTCTCATGTGTTTTATTGGCTGTTGATGGGACCAGTTCAGACTAGAGTCAGGATAAAAAAAAATTATATGCACCCACCTGTCTAACTGTGATCTGTAGGCCAATAATCAGTATGCAGGCCACATTACTCCATTACTCCATTCTGTCTTTAACTGTCAAGCCAACTGTCAAGCTTTGTGCAGCCAACCAGCACAAAGTCAACTAAACTGAGAATCAGGACTAAACTGCATAGTGTAACTCCAGAACAAAATTAAGAGGAGAATACATACCCTATAGGTCCAAATGTTTGTGGACACACCTTCTAATGAATGCATTCATCTAGCTATTTCTGACTGTCAGGAAAGTAATGGATCATTACAGCTTCTAAAGAATCTGTATGTTGTGTTTGGTGCGAAATTTACTGAGGAATTATGCTATGTTCAGAAATGTTGTAAGCTAAATAGCTGCATGGGTAGAGGAAGAATGTGAAACACCTCCTACATGGTTTAAATCATGTGTATGGGATTGTTTAGGCTTTATTGTAACATGTAACATACTGATGAAGGACGAAAGGGACAAAACCACTACAGTAGTTTATTTAATTTATTTAGTACAGTGTAAAAATTAAAAAATTAAATTAGCAGTTTGTTGTATATTGCTCAGGGCCTTAGAGTGTAACCACTGAAATATGACTTAAAATAAATGTGTCATTGTCCAGTATAATTTATTTTGCATTTCCACTTATTTGTCTGAAGCCAGCAGGTTATTTTATTGCCAAATATTTTTGTTTGTTAAACATTTGTTGCATCCCAACCTGTCTACAAATCAATTACATACCAGGGCTATAAGAAGTATAATGTTTTCTCTAAGCTATATCGTGAATAAAATCATGAGCAGTGTCTCTAATTGATATTTTAAAAGAGACAAACTTTAAATCAATTTAAGAGTGAGAACACCTATTAGCAGATTTTTCTCTTCTGCTGTAAAGTCACTGCAGTTTCTGTATAGTACTGCAACAGTCAGCACAGCGTCAAGTTAAGTGTCTCTCTTCCTCTGCTTTTCTTTTTGCTCTCTCTCTCTCTCCATCTCCATCCTCCCTCCTATGTTGTCCTCGCTGTGGGCTGTGAGTAGACTGTTCTACACTAAGGGAAAATGACAGTCTGGTCCATTGTCACGAGTGTCCAAATGACATGTTGGAAAAAATAACTAGTTGGTCCAACATCAGCAAATTCGACTGGACGAGAGTGACGCAAGAAAAGTCTAACAGCAGTAATTTCTGGGATGTGATGTGCAGAATTTGTGTATGTCTGCGATACATACACTATGTGTTTTATCAAGTACAGCATATTCTAAAACATAGGGCTCATAAATCCTGCTGTAACAGAACATGAACACATCTCCACTTCAAAACATCTTCTACTGTATGTGCACAACACATTTTATGAAAAAACGGACAGTAACCTTGATGTATAAAACTGTTAACACCAACAGACAGTCGGAATAATCAGAACCTTATCCATGTATTGTTTAGCATCTCCAAATGACGATTTAGGTACTCTAATATTGGCTGATACAAATCCATTCTAAGTTCACTATATAAAAGTTAAATGTGTGTCCACAAACATTGAGACATGTGTATCTTAATGTTACCTAATGGCCATTACTGATTTGAACATAGTAACTAAATTTACAGTATTGGCTGATGCTAATCTAGTCTAATATCTTAATATTCAACATCAGCTAAAGTCTTAGCACATAAATACATAGTATAAATATCAATCTAAATTCAAAGTTAAGGACAAACTGTGAAGAATGCCAATAAACCTTTGAAAAAACGAATTTGCCATTTTATATGATGTAACATGAATAAATAACATGAATTAAAATATTATAAATGGGCCCTATTTTAGCGATGTATAGGCAAGACGTCAATTGCACATCACACAGCTGCATTTTCAGCGTGTCGGTGTGTCTATGGTATCATGAGAATGTAAAAAGTATGATTTACGCGACTCAAAATATGCAAAAGGCATGTACTAAATCTCTTATTTAATTATGGGTGTGTTTAGGGCGTAACATGAGATAAACCAATCAGTGTGTCACTTGCCATTCCCTTTATGAGCCAGGTGCACTCTGACTTTGGTGCCTTCGTATCTTAACAGCACAGAACGTCTCAGCAGAGAAAACTGACCTGCTCATTCACGCTGTAAAAGTGTGCCAGCAGCTAATTTAAGGGAACAGCAATGTTATTTTATTTTGTATGTTGTTTATTGTTGATGGATAAAAGCTGGATTTGCCATGTGTGTGCAAGGAGCAGGGGTGTATACAGCGCACCTGCCTAGCTAAGATAGGTATGGACAGGTGACTACTGGCTGTTGTCAAAGTTTAAATCGGTCAGTGGCGCATCTGTGTTTTCTGCCGCCAAGATAGAAACCCGCCAGAAATTTACCTGAATACCTCACTTCCAGATCACCACGCCCATCAGGGTAGATTTATTTCTAAACTCTGACACTATAATGGCGCGGGCACAAGGTGTGAAAATAGACTGTTTACAGGGTGTAAGATAAGAATGAGCATCACAACGTGTTTTGCAGAGGGTGTACGATAGGGCCCCATATCTTTGTTATTCAAACATTTTGCACTGGAATTTACAGTGATGGCTAATACCATCCAATACAAGTACCTTATTGAATCTGTATCAGCCCAAGCCAATTCTATATAAGTACTTTAATAATCAAAATTGGCTGATACAATTCTATCTAAGTACTTTAATTCTGCATAGACAATGCAGAAGCATGGTTTAACCTACTATTATTAACTACTTAACTGCTGATATAAAGATATTTTTGCTGTAATATCCAACACAACTGAACAATTTGTTGTTATTAAAATTTGCAAAAAGCAGATACATAATTCAAGTTCCAAGATACTGCAACTATTTTTAGCTATGCTAATGTTCTCTTTATACATAACAGTGTGTCACAGTGTCAGAAAGCACATAAGCAGGTCTACTAGAGATTAGTGCACATTATTTAAGGTCAGTGTGTGAGGATTTAGGCCTGCAAGTTAGCTCCATGCTAAAGCAACCACTATTAAAAGCCCTTACTGGGGCGCTGTCATGCTTGGCCTGCTCATTTTGTGGCTTAGATCTGGATCTCTGTGTTCTTGGTTAAAAACATGAGGTACATTGTATTTACTGCAAAACTGCTGCTGTTAAATCTAAAGCAATGGCCTATGCTAAAATGTGTTCCACTGCTAATGCAGAGTCAGTAACATAAGCAGTGACTGGATCATAAGGTATTTGTCTCCATCACTGCCTATATTAAATAAAGCTTTCCGCCTGCACTAACTGGTTCCGGACAGCAGGCTATAGATAGTCTAGTGTGCTATAGAGTGCCACTATACACAGAATGTGTGTGTTCAAGAAGAGGCTGGACTTTATGCAGGGTACAGATAATCTAGTGTGAGGGAGATGAGTCACAGAGCACGCAGCCATGAACAGGGACTCGCTGTTCCACAATTGTGTACAATATACCCACACATTATCTCCATCCATACATGCATTCTATACATATGTCTATGTATAAATAAACACAGGCCTGTGTACACAAATAGACCCACCCGTCCCTAGGTCTATCCTGAGTGCATTCACATAACCATTCAGCTATTCATATATACAGCTCTGGAAAAAAAATAAGAATCAGTTTCTCTAATTTTGCTATTTATAGGTATATGTTTGAGTAAAATGAACATTGTTTTATTCTATAAACTACGCACAACATTGCTCCCAAATTCCAAATACAAATGTTGTCATTTAGAGCATTTATTTGTAGAAAATGAGAAATGGCTAAAATAACAAAAAAAGGTGCAGAGCTATCAGACCTAAAATAATGCAAAGAAAACAAATTCATATTCATTAAGTTCAGAGTTAAGAGTTCAGAAATCAATATTTGGTGTAATAAACCTGTTTTCTAATCACAGTTTTTATGCATCTTGGCATGTTCTACTCCACTAGTCTTACACACTGCTTTTGGATAACTTTATGCCACTCCTGGTGCAAAAATCAAGCAGTTCAACTTTGGTTTGGTTTTGGTTTGGTTTGATGGCTTGTGATCATCCATCTTCCTCTTGAATATATATTTTACAGGTTTTTAATTTGGTAAAATCAAAGTGGTCTCTTATTTTTCCCAAAGCTGTATTTGGTATTAAAATCTGATATATATCCAATTTGGGACTCAGTGTGAACATCAAAATTAATTCGACTTTTACATCAAAGAGAAAGAAAAAGGGTTAAACAGATATGTGTAGACTGGCAGCAGTAAATGGCAGGATAATGTAGCAACTGCTCAGTGTTTCTAATGAAATGTTTGAACATGGCCATAGGATATTGGCACAGGCATCAAAGTAAAACAAAAAGCTTAAAAACAAACTTTAATGATAAGACACAAACTAAAGAAGTGTTCAACATGTCAATAAACTGACACATCATGTATAGTGTGCAGGTGCACGAAACTAAGCTAAGCCTGAGAACCATGTAGGCGATCTGGCAAGTTTTTTCTGCTCAGCAATGAACTTTTAACCATATTGACAAGTGAATGAAGAGTCTGGTTGGTTACTGCAGAAAACCAGCAGCAGTGCCATTCTGTGGTCAACATCAGTCAGCGTAAGTTCAGTTCATACAGAAACTGATTCATCTGCAAGATCTGAAGTTTCACAATCTTTAACAATTTCTAAAAATGTTTAATGCACGCGTCAAATATGTACATAAACTATGTAAACTTGATCTTTTGCAGTGACTGATAAAAAAAGAGAACATTGGCCACTTACCTTTTGCAGGCTGGTTGGATTCAACTGGGTTTTGTCAATGATCTTTATTGCAACCTGAAATACAAGAATATTACACACATCAAGCCATGGCTAATTCCTAAATCTACAATACACACTGAAATGTGTCAGTCCACACCAGAGGGACTGAGCAGATGGAGCGAATAAGAAGCATTCAAAGTTGACTGTGTACAGTTAGTCATTAGAGCTAATATATCGTTGGCTAAGCACAGGAGTACAGCACCTTACTGACTGTGCCAGCAAGCTAAAGATAGATGCAGCATCACTCCATGATTTACACATGATTCAGACGATGAGACGGAACACCCACAAAGCAGAGATGATTTTTCTGTTCGTCTACCGATTTTAGAGCCTCTTCTCACTACGAGAAATGCTGCGTGTTTCACACATAAATAATGAATGTTTCTCTTTACACCAGTACAGTGTGCACGTGCTGTCCGGTGACACAAATCTGTCACTGTGTGAGGGCAGTCAGGCATGCTTCCTGAAGGAAACGATTCAGACACGTCGTTCAGCTAAGTCTCTGCTCTTTCTACCTCTGTCTACCGATCAACCAACACTTCCTCTCATCTTTGTTCTTTTTTTTTTAGCAAAATCTACTGTAATTTTGTTAACCCATTTGCAGTTTCAGGTACCATACTTAATATAAATTACTTATTAAATTATCCATTCAATTCATTAATTCTGTTCTATATATTTTGTGCTGGTAAGGAAAGAATTTATTGGTATACCATGTAAAACAAATGCGACTGTAGTAAATCATTATTGTTATTCTTATTTCTCCGCTATACCTCTGTGATTGCTAGACATGTTCCCTCAGGAGCCATCAGATCAGCCAACAGAAGAATTCTGTCCGTACCTGCAGCGGGGCCTAAAAGTTGAAAGGCTGTCTGCTTATTATGGCCTTTATCTTTGGAACTCTCTTCCTAATGACCTGAAGGCTCCTGAAGATCTCTGTATGTTTAAGTGACTTTTAATAAACCAGATATTCATGTTTTTTACTGCTCTGCAGCTCATTTCACTTTTAAATGCTCTGTATTTTTATGGAGTTGGTGACAGTGAACATGCTTTAATGGTGCCAGTGGGATTCGGTATGATAACCAGGTAGTCACCAAAGAGACTGATGTAGTTGGTATAATGATTAGAGTTGATGTAGTGAGTGCGGTGTTTATATTCCTAGGCAAGTGCCTGATGATAACAGTATAATTCTGATGTCTAATGGACATTCACAGAAGTCCAAACTTCAAACTCTTAAAATGAGAATAATTTCTTGTCTGTTGAAAGCTTTCCTTTGCTCTAAGTGCTTCTTAAATGTGGTTAAAAGTCTTCTCACCTCTCGGCCGGTAAGGACGTGGCGGGCCAGTTTAACTTTAGCGAAGTTGCCCTTGCCGATGGTCTTGAGGAGCCGGTAGTTTCCGATGTGCGGCTGATCATCCGAGCAGGAAGCCATGGAGTTCCGGCAGCGTGCGCCGAGGGAGCGGCTCGACACACTCGTGCCCTTATCCGAACGGCTCGCCGCCAGAGACGCATGCTGCAGGAAAGAGAATTGAATTTAGAGTGTTAGCACTAAGGTACTATTATCTGAATTTTAATGTATTAATGGGAATTGATACAAAAACAAGGATATAATTTAGATTTGGAAATGGAAAAAAAGGAATGGGCATGGAAACTAAATTCATTAGTTTAGTACACTAGTTATCAGTGGGGAACCATGACTGTTAGAACTCAGTCTTTAGTAATTGTTTTAAAAAAAGCAACTATGAGAATTCTAATTCTAAACAAGACTACTGTTATATTATGCTCAAGCAATAGAACACAAGAAGGAGTGCTACAGCATGTAATTTTGGCCCTTGGCCACACAGAAGTGCCAATACACGTTATAGCACGAACCTCGAGTGTATTGTTGCGATTATTCCACAGTTCCATTATTGCTGTATATTGAAAGATTGTAAGCTAAAGAGGACAAGAAAATATGATCATTTTGGTTATAATAACTCTGCGAGTTAAAATAGTTCGATTGCTGCTCTGTTTGGCTTGTAAGCGCTATATCGTTGCTAGTTTACCAGTATGTGGCGGAGTAAAACATGGAGAGCTTCGGTTACAGTGCATAACCGGTTGATATCGACACTCATAAAAACGCCTCTCAGCCTATCATATTTTTACTGTATTATAATTGTAAATAGCAGTTTCACAGTGAATCTTTAGTAGATTCTTCTCAGAGCTGCCACCATTGTTTCCCATTTTTAACACCTAATACTAATACTTGCTAGCTATCAGTGGCAGAACTTCCAAAAGGTCTACAGTGGATTTTTTTTCCCTTGTTAAACTGGTTCCACAAACTGGAAAGCAAAACACAATTGCACTTATTTTCTAATTGTGTTGGTGGTCAATCTAAACTCATAAGGACTTCTAGGACTAGGACATTAGGACTGCTAACCAATGGGAGAGTTTGCTTAGCTGTACTTATCCACACAATTTTTGTATTATTTGTTTATAATACTGTATGTATAGAACATATACACAAATTCTGTTTTACTGTACTTCCACTTTCATAGTGAATTATACATAATGTATTTATTTATTGTCTGTTTTCGTTGTATTTTGTCACCTTATTTTTAGGATCTTTTTTAATAAGATAAAAAAAGATTATTCTTAAGATCTTATTCGTTTAAGTTACTTGGGTATCTTCATATACAATATTTTTTTTTACCAAGTAGCCACTACAAAAGAGCAAAATATTCATTCATTAAATCGCTTCAGTAAACAAATCTTTCTGAGAGTTGTGACATAACATTAAAAATATGTTTAAAAATATACCACTATTTTATATTATATTAGTATTCTAAGTTTTTAACATTAAAAATGTTTTAGAGAAATATCGTTTATAAATCTAAAAAAAGCACATTTAAGAAGATTTTATTTCCTAAGACATTTTGGTGGCTCCAACCCCAGAAGGACTAGAACAGATTGGGATGTTTCATCATTTAGTGGGGGCTTTAGCCCAGGGGATAGCATTAGCCAACTACTGGGAATCGGTCCCTTCGTCAAGCTTGGGGTTTAGCAGCGCAGCAGTGGCTATCAAACCCGTGAGCTATTCGGCTGTAGCTGCAGCTATTCCCACAACGCAGTCAAGAGGTGGTTCAAGAGGTGGAGTACTAAACAAACATAAATAGGATGATAGACTGAAATGCCTAGGTATAATTAAATACTGAAGAAAGAATTAAAATTGAAAGTGAAAGTGAATGACTGTGTCAACATGTCAGTCAGAGAAATATATCTGCGCCTTTTCTAACTTCTAGCTTACCTTAGAAGTTCAAAACTAGCTAATATCAGTCAGAGTATTAAATGTTGCTACGATCAATTGGAATAGTTCACATCTAGTTAACATCAGTAAGAGTAGTTTCTAGTCTAGCTATATTTAAAAAAATCCAGTTAAAGAACTGTTATTGTTATTGTACTGTAATTGTGGTTCAAAAACAAAAACATATAAAAACATTCCTTATGAAGCTAGTTGGTAAAACAGTGTCTTGCATTTTACTTTGGTCAGCTAATGATTAAAATGAAAGCTAACTTTCGACTAGTATAGTTAAATTCAGTTAAAAATCATCTAAAGTTTTACCTGGAAAACACCAGTTAGAGCTGTGTCCATTTATCTAAAGTCATTTAATTACACTCAACTAAACATTTTTAGCTAACCAGTTAAAATAAAGCTAAATACCAGATGAAGTAGTTAAAGTATTGTTAAAAGTCAGCTAGAACAGTTTACATTTACTTACCACCAACTACAGTTGTTACCATGTAGCTAACTTGTTAGCTAAGCAGTTAAAATGTAGCCAATATCAGTTGGAGTAGTTACAATCTTGTTAAAAGTAAGCTAGCATAGTTAACATCTGCTAGAATAGTTTACATCAATTTACATCTAGTAATTGCCATTGCAATACCTGGACAAATGTATTTGTACACCCTCTCATTCATTATGATTTTATTAAAGAAGCTATCTCTACTTTCTAGAAAAGGCTTTTACTTATTTCAAAAACACTGCTGTAAGAATTTGTTTGCATTTAGGAATATGAGCTTCAGTGAGAACTCCCCAATAAATCACAAAATACTGAATGTACTTTTCAAAGCTCAATATTATTTTTTATCTCCCTCTAGGCCACGCCTGACATTAGGCATTATATGCCGATAGGTTCATGTTTCTCTGCTGCAGAGAGTCATATTCTATTGGCAGTAATTCTCTACAGAGACTAGACAAGCTGTGTGTTTTCATTTGTCAGCAATGTAAATAAGCTGAATGCATCAATTAGAAGGGGAGTCCACAAACGTAATAATTTAGACACAAAGTGTACATACTTTATTACATTACAATAATTACAAAGGACAGCTTAGCTAGAGTTTATTCCAGTAAATCCCTATGTAGAACAGGTGGTAATGACTTTGTGACTTACATGCAGCCAGCAAAAAAAGCAAGGATGGCATCGCAGCCATCATCGTGCCAGACCAGTGTAAATGCAGTGTTACAGCATGAAGTCCAGCTGGCTTGGCTCTCACTGCACTTCCTAGTAGTGACTGGCTTAACGCCAGTAAGCGATCAAGTGATCGAGATATTGATCTCTGTCTCCCACACACACACACACACACTATTTTTAAGTATTAGCCCAGTATTTAAAAGTGAAGTGTTCTAGTGGTTAAGATAGATATGATGGCTAAAACATAGCTTGTATTACTTCACAGGTAGTCATCATAACGCAATAAAGCAATTATCTAAAGATAAGGTCGTCCAAGGAATTACATCATGATTTTTATTTACCTGATTCTGGTTTTATTTGTAAAACAACACTATTACTATTTTTAGGACCATTTTACTTTTTAGCTGAATGTGTGGGCTAAAACAGCAGTGCAGGCTAAAATAACACATGAAAAATGCTGACATATATCCAGAAATTGCGATCTATTTAAGCTGCAATCTATACCAAAGCTACAATCTAATATTTGCTCTTAATGAGCAAAAATTAAATGTAATTTATTTAAGCAAAAAAAAAAAAAAAAAAAAAAATGAAGAGCTGCAGTTAAGTTATGAGGAAGCCTGCATCACAGATTCAAAACAATAAATTAACAAATTTTAATTGTTATTGCCTTCTGAATAGTATAACCCCAAATAAGAAAAGGTTGGGACAGAATAAACAATGCAAACGAAAAAAAACACAGTGTTTCTTACAATTACAGTGTTTCTTAAATTGTTATTGCAGATAGTATTAACCCAAGATATTTACATTTTTCTGAGTAATGGGGTAAAAAATATGATTTTATACAGGGGATGTCAACAAATAAACACCTGTAATCTAAGATTCTTTAGACATCAGGAAAGGCCTCACTCCCAGAAGCAGAACCCTATTAATGCCAGTGCAGAATTTTTTAAGTGCTAAAAGTTTGGTATTGTTCCCAGAATTAGTGTTGATTATGACTATGGCACAATTTAATATGACATAAACATACAGTTAGACAAAAACAACTGACCAGCATGGAAAGGTCAGTGTGTGTGTGTGTGTGTGTGTGTGTGTGTGTGTGTGTGTGCGTAAATCTCCATGGTAATCCAGGATTAACATCCTCCATCAATGAGTTTGTAGTTTGGCCCAGTCTGAAATAAAAACCAATCAAATAAAACAAAAATTTAAATTTGGAATCTGCACATCTGTATGTGTGTGAGACAGACTGTGTGACTGTGTTCGTGTAGACATTCATATCTCTGGATCACTGTCTTCGAGGAAGGGTGGCCTCACACTGGGTATGAACACACACACACACACAAAATCCCCTCCATCTGTGCAACACTACGCATGATCATGTGATCACAGAATAAAAACAGAGAGAAAGAGAAGGAGAGAAAGTGAGAGTAGGAGAGAGAGCTTGAGAGCTCAGACTGCATTAGAAAGGAACAAGAAAGAAAAGGAAATTATCATAGAAAAAGGAGATAGTGAAAGAAGGAAAGAGAGAGTGAATCTTATTATCTAATATCTGTCTGAATGTAATTGGATTAAGAGGGTCTATGTATACCATCTTTACCCACTCACTCCTGTGCCACACACTCTGTACTACACACTGTGTATTATCATGCTAACTATGCTAACATCCACCTCTAAAACAAGAAACATACTCAGGTACCAAATGCTAGTCAACACACTGAAATCTAATGTCCTCATATAAAAATAAACACAACCTGAAGGGGTTAAAAGCTAAGAACTAGAGGTACATGTGTTTGTAACAAACTGTTAACAAATGAACCCCACGTTCATCATTACATTAAGCATGCTAACATTTCCCCGGGAAAATGTTAGGGACAATACAACAGGAGGTTAAACAGTACCTTGCACTATTATTTTTTACAATATACATGAAAGCCTTTCTTTTTTTGCCCTTTAATAAATACATATTTCTGGTTTGACTGTAGGGGTGGGCAAAAGGGCTGGTCAATTAATCAAAAATGGATCAAAACTTGATATTCATGCTACTGACAAATTACCTGAGAAACGTTGTGGGTCTTTTACTGAATTAGAGACTATGTTATTTTAGAGACTATGTTTATGCCTCCCTTGTCTAAATTTCGTATTGACCACTTTCAGGAAACATTGTACTGATCCAGGCTGGAAAAGCAGGCACAAAGTGATTAGTAAACAGAGGTATACAGGTTTTTGCTGTAGCTGTATGTAACTGTAACTTTACGTTTCCATCAAAAATAAACCTCAGCTCTTCTGCATTCTCAGGGGGTAGGGGTGCTATCAGAGCACTTGTGATAATAAAATAGCACCTATGCAAAGATGTGAATAAACTGCTACCACAACTTACAATGGTTCTTTTAATTTACAAAGATTAGGTGTCAGCTTACTCCAGTATTTTTGTTTGTTGCCATATCTTACGAAAAGCACTGAAGCACCCAACTCCTATTTAAGTTGTACATACAAACTCCAATTTGCAGTAATTTTTCCACAGTTCCAGATAAAGGGGTTTTGTAACCTTACACAAGCCCAGCGCACTCTAAGTATACATTATAAGAACAAATGTATTAGGATACATCTCATAATTATTGATTTCAGGTGTTTTATTCAGTTCCATTACAAACATTAGTGAAAATGTGATTCTAAAGAGATCACTGAATTCCAACAGTGAACAGAAATAGGATTACACCATTGCAACACGTCATCGGGTAAAATTTCTACCCTCCCAGTGAGTCTATGAAAAACTGTGAGTGGTATTATTGTGGACCAGTAGTTGTTCACTGGTTATAGCACCATATTTTTTAACCCTTACTATATGACTGTGTGCTAGGGCTGCACAATGTATCATTTCAGCATCATTGTTGCAATGTGCAATTGTCATGCTGCAGTACATGCATTGTTAAAATACATATTTTTACACAAAAGGAAAATTCACACTGTTCTCAATATCCATGACATATACCAAATGCAGATTATACACCAATCAAGCATTACATTATGATCACCTGCTTGTTTCTACACCTATTATTTATTTTGTAGCACCACTAAGCATATGGGAGTACTGTAGTTCCATAAATATAGAATATAGTACTTCTGTGTCTCTGTACCCTAATTTTTTCTTCCAGGATTACCACAGAGCAACTAATATTTTTGTGCTAGTATGAGTAGAACAGATACAGCAGTGCTTCTGAAGTTCTTAAACAACTTAGTGTCACAGCTGCACTGTGAGAATAGTTCACCAACAGCGTCCTCTGGACAGTGTGCAGCAGCGCCCACCACCTAATTAATACATGCTTTGTGAAGGTCCTGTGAGGTCGTTACAATTGAAGAACAGGGTGATAATAAAGGATGCACAGAAACAGAAGGACAACACCCTGTACATATTGAACTACAAGGTGTTGCTATATGCTCGGTGGAGCCAAAAAAATAAATAATGAGTGTAGACATAAGGAGTGGTCATAACTTTATCCTTGATCAGTGTATCTGCCCAATATCATATTTTACTCTAATGCAAGATACATTGGGTGCACTGTTAATATCATGATGTGCTAAACCATGGATGTTTGTTGAAAGCTTTTTATTATTTTAATCATTTTAATATCAATATATACAGCTCTGGAAAAAAATTAACCACTTAAGTTTCTGAATCAGTTTCTCTGATTTTGCAATTTATAGGTATATATTTGAGTAAAATGAACATTGTTGTTTTAATCTATAAACTACAGACAACATTTCTCCCAAATTCCAGATACATATATTGTCATTTAGAAAATGAGAAATAGCTGAGATAACAAAAAAGATGCAGAGCTTTCATATCTCAAATAATGCAAAGAAAACAAGTTGATATAAAGTTTTAGAAGTTTAGGAATTAATATTTGGTAGAATAACCCTGGTTTTAATCACAGTTTTCTTGCATCTTGGCATGTTCTCCTCCACCAGTTTTACACACTGCTTTTGGGTAACTTAATGTCACTCCTGGTGAAAGAATTCAAGCAGTTCAGCTTGTTTTGATGGCTTGTGATTATTCATTTTCCTCTTGATTTTATTCCAGAGGTTTTCAATTTGGTCAAATCAAAATAACTCATCATTTTTAAGTGGTCTTTTTTCAGAGCTGTATACTGCACTGTTTGCTGAAAGGATGGACAAATCCTTATGTGTCCAATCCAAATGCCTTGTCTTTTATTGAAAAGTGGTAGACGTTTTGGAACCACAGCTACTCAGTCTTGAAGTGTTACACCACATAGTTATAGAGTCACAGAGAGCTGAGACCCACGATGCATAAATGTTGCTAACAGCTAACTGCTGATGTTATCATATCACACTTAATAACGGTATAGTTCAAAACCTGCAGGTGTAATGTGTAGGTGTCCCAATACTTATGTCGATACAGTCATATGCTCCAGCTTCTCATTATGCTGAATATGATTTCTGCCAGTGTTCTGTAAAACTTGTCCATCCTACCAATTAAATCTGCAAAAGAGTGCATTTATGGGCAAATAAATAATTTCAGAGAAGCGTCCAAGTATCAGACAGAGTGTTCGAGAATGTTTAGGACTAAGCCCTGCAGAATGTCCAAGTCATAATCTCTATATACTAGGGGTGTCACGATTCTCTAAATCCTCGATTCGATTTCATTTTCGATTTGAGGGTCACGATTCGATTCGATTCTCGATTTTCTTGTTTTTTTTTCTTGTTATTATTTTATGCCTCATAAAATTTAAATAATATATTTATTATTATTATTATTATTATTATTATTATTATAAATATTATAAATATTATTATTATTATTTATTAAGATATATATGGTAATGCCATCTAGTGACTTTTTTTGGTAGCAACAGTGTGCACTATTAAAACAAGCAGTTTATCAGAGCTGTGTGTGGATGGCTGGTGAAACTGCTCATTACATGAAGCTGCAGTTCTTCATCCAACCACTAGCAGCAGCAGCACAAGCCCCGCTCTCTTCACTCAGTCACTACTTCAGTACAGCCCAGCCACGGGCTACAGAGCTCAGCCAGTCCGTTTTTACTGTTTCTGTAAACAAATAAAGGTTTTAACCCCACTAACCGGATAATACAGCTCACTACAGTTCATCTTTCAGCCCAAGCAGCTAACAGCAGCAGGTTAGAACAGCCGACACGGAGGCACTGCTCGGATTACATTATAAACAGGTCAGTTAGCGCGCTGCTAACCTCAGGATGTTTATAACTACGGAGTTTAGTGGACACACCACGGCCGCCAGGTAAGTCTTTTAAAGGCTACTGAAGACTATTAAAGGCTATTAGAGTGTAACCCCTGGCTCCCAGGGGTTACAAGAGGTTATTGAAAGCATTATTGGGGGGCAGAAATCAGTACAGGCTGGTTAGATAAGTGATGTGGGTATTGTCTTATAAATATTTACACATAACTTATATCTCTCCTGAAAAGCTTTTATTTTAGTCAGAAACACGCTTGTGTTTACTTTATCTGAGAGAAAGATGTTTTTTTAATTCAATGGAAAGCAACAGGTGTAGTCAATTATAAGTTTAAGATTTTTAATCCACCTCACTGTGATCTATAGTCAGTGTTCTCAAGTCACACTGACACACGCATTTCAGCGAGTTCACACGCTCTCACCTGCGCGCACCCACCCCTCCGTCAGATACAGATACAAAACCTGCGCGCCCAACCCCCGCCCCCCCTCCTTCGTTGGACAGATAAAAACAGTGATCACACTCCCGCCGACTGCGCTCATGCAGTGGCTATCTCTATTTAAATGAATAGGATGCGCTGTGTTGGTGCCGCGCCATTTGCGTAGCGCGCTGCGCTATTTGCGTAGCGCGCGCGGGAGGGATCGTCGATCCTCTTTTTGACTTCGATACTCGAGATCGTGACCTCATTTCGATTCGATTTCGATAAAATATCGAGATCGTGACACCCCTACTATATACTATACTGCACCACCTCAGTGGCTTGCTGGCTCTAACACACCTGATTCAGCACATGAAGGGCTTGCTAAGCTAATGAGGTGACTCCAGCTGGGAGGGTGGGGGGATATTACAGCAGAGCTGCATTTGGGAACCACCACCACACTTCTCTACTAATCCACTACCTATGCCACCAAATGCTGCAGCCCTGGAAACTTATCAGGTAAATAAACACATGGTAAACCAATCACCTTTCTGAATAGAAATACTTCCAAATATCCCCATTGTCCTATTTTACATGAAAAAAAAAACTGATTGCACCTGAACTATATGTATTCTTTTTGTCTTCAAAATGTACACTTATAGATATAGATATACATAGATATATAGATAGATATACAGACAGACAGACTGATAGATATATCTATGAAGCATTTAGAGGTCATATTGCACTAAGCAGACAGTACATGATTACAGTGTGTTTTAATTGGTGATATTACAGTATGCATTTGTTGGTGATGCTACAGTCCATACTTACTGATAATGGTCCATTTGTGTTACTACAGTATGTACAATTGACACTGCAACATGTATATATAAGATCTATTAGTATTTAAGCATTTGTTACATACATTACAGTATGCATTTAATGCTGACATTGTAACGTGTATGCATACAATATTGGTACGTATGCATTTGGGATATTACAGTATGTATTCACCAGTTATAATACAGAAAGCATACACCTGTGTTATTACAGTAATTCATATACACTCTATGATTACAGTAAGAATTCCTTGGTAATATTACAGTTTGTATTTACTGATGATTGATGATCTATCAGTATCTAATCACATGTTCTATTACAGTTTATTTATTCAGTTTGTATTCATTGGTGGTTTTACAATATGGATGCAATGGATGCATGGCTTGTCTTGCAGCATGCACACACTGGTGCTAGTACAGACATAGGCAGTGGGTGCATTTTCAACGATGCTACAAGAAGACGTGGCAGCAGATTGTGGCGTTACACTTGCATTCGCTACAGCACCTTTTTCGTGCAATGTGTAGCTGCATTTCATCCGACGTTCATCCAAGTGCATGGACACGCTGAATTTGTACATTTGCTTTTTACTTGTTTTTGCATCATGGCTTATGCTTGCCAGTCAAGCGAAATCCGGGCCCATGATGGGAGAACTGGGGGGTTGAGGGGGGGTTGGAAAGCCGAATGTGACGTCATTCAGTATAGGAGTTGAGGCGTTGTTTTTCCCCTCTCTCCACCCGAGCTCAGACAACAGCGGACAGCTCGAGACAGCCAATCCTAGAGCAGGGGGGCGGGCGTTAGCGCTCTAGAACCCTATCAGCCAATCCGGCCCGGGAGGGCAGGACGCGACTACCCAATCACAGCGCAGGAGAGCGGGGCTTGACGGAAAACAGGCGTGAAAGAAACCAAGCAAAATAGCTAAATAACGCCTTGGTGGGCGCAAAAGGCGCATGCGTAGCAGCGGCGGCGGCGGCTGCTCGAGCTGCTGCGCTGAGCTCTAGCTACAGTATATGCGGATGGATGAATGGCTGGCTATTGACTATTGTACATCCGTCGTTTACACACGTTCAATGGGAAAAAAAACGGTTATTTTGCATTAGGACCACCGCTTCCCGGGCATTGTTCAACTAACTGCATAAACAGAACTACCCTCTGTCTGCACAGAGACCCCCACTCACCCCACCCCGACACCATCCTGCATTCAGCCAGATGAGCAAGCCAGGGCCTACTAGCTAGCTAACTAGCTAACAGGAAAAATGGAGAATGCTAGCTAGGTTAGCTAGCCACCACATCCACATACACACAGATAGATACCAGGGATGCACCGAATATTCGGCAGCTGAAATGATTCGGCCTAAAACGGCACAAAAATGCAAATAAAGGACAACAAGCACAACTGACACTTATGTTAAGTCATACTGTGCTTTGCTGCTATGTCTGCTGGGATGTCAAAATGTTATAGGTTTATTTTTTTCCCTAATCTAACTAACTGTTGTAATTGCATTTTCCTTAAAAAGCAAAACACAAATAAATGTAGGCTAGTTAATTTATGCAATGGTGAGAAGAGTGGCAAACCCCCCCTGTTTGTTATTCAGCAAAAAAAAATAACAAACATTTTAGTGCAAAGCCTACCTAACAGATACACAAACGCTCAAAATGAAAAAAAAAAGGCATGCAAATAAAAAAAGATGCAACGGTGCATGCGTGCATGCACGAGCACACGCACGGTTTGCAAATAAAAACACTGCAACGAATGCACGTGAGGGCTGTCTATAAGGGCTGTCTTTATATGAAGCACGCATATCATAATGCATATGAAATGAATGGCCGTTTGTCACTTACGTGATCCGAGCTCCGGTCAGTGGCAGACGGCAAAGCTGACCGCGAGGACATTTTTGTAGTGATTTATTTAATTTTTTTCCCTGAGATTCCAAGCGAATAACGAGAGAAACGCTGTTGTTTTTTCTCCTCCTCCTCTTTTCCTCTCTTCCCTTTTTTGCACGTTTAATCTCCTCCTCGCGCGCACAGCATCAGACGGAGGGCCGCGGTGATGGTGGTGATAGTTGTGGTGGAGGTGATGGTGGGGCTGCTGCTGCAATCGAGCCGCGCGCTAACCCCAACCCTCGGGCCCCCGTGCTGCTGCAATCGCTCGCGCTAACCGGCCACGCCGCGCCCGCCTGGGGAAGCCCCGCGCGCCCTCATGGCGGCACGTCTCTGCGGATCTCGCGCGCGCACAGAGGATGCTCGGTCAAGGCAGCATCGTCTTCACTATCATCGTCGTCTTCGTCGTAGGGTGGACGCGGTGGTAGTATTGGCGGCGGTGGTGGTCTTCTTCGTCGTCGTCGTCGTCGTTCTCGTTCCCGTCGTCCTCCCGGCGCGCGTGCACACACGAGCAGTAATCTAGCTAGAAGCGGATGACCGGCGGCGCGCGCGCCAGCGCTAACAAACGGCGAGGATGCTGCTGCTGCAGCTGCCCTCCGCCTCGAGCCTCATGTCCGCGCGCGAGAGAAAACAAACACAACCCCCCCACCTAGCAGCAGCCCCCACCTTCCATAGCAAATCATCAAATCATGAAGCTCAACGCTGCTCCGTGCCTCTCGCGCGCGCTCGCTCAGTGTGTGTGAAAGAGTGCGAGAGAGAGAGAGAACACAACGGAAGCTTGGACCGGATGACAAAAACCTGGCCGGTTCGCGCGCTACAGCCCCCACCCCTCCTCCTCCCCTTCATCACTCCGTTATTCCAGCTGCAAGTTCCGCGAGGTGCGCCAACCGCTGCTCGCCCGCCCGCACGAGTCTAAAAGATGTTGATGGTCCTTGAAGCATTAATGAACTGTCAATGCATTAATACCTGACTGTAACACAGGTGTGATACTGAAAAGCCCATTATGGCTGTACAAGAAATCCTGTTTCTAGTATGCATAGCAAGTGTCTGATCTTTTTCCACATGTGGATAAAAACAGTTTCTTACTGGTAAATAAACCAGGTTAATAAAAGTTTATGGTGGATGTCATGTGTACTTACACTATATTGCCAAAAATATCCACTGTTCTGGGCTGCTACTATTGATTATTTTAGTAATCGACTAATCTGCTAATTATTTTTTCGAGCAGTCGATAATTTCTGCCATGTTCTCCATCACTAAATAGGACAGAAACAGCTGAACATGAGATTTAAAAGCTATTTAAATAACTAGATATTTAGTGAGTAAATATGTAATCTGTTGTGTTTTGAGCACCCAGATCAAATTGACTGTAAACTGTTTCTGTCCCCATCACTTTGTGATACTGTTACAAAATCATGATTAGTCAACAAATAAAATTTGTAGTCGACAAATTTAAGTAATCGACATTGTCAATTATATCGACTAATAATTGCAGCCTTACCGGTCTGTCTTGTGTTTGGTGATGTGACTCATGTGAGGATTAAATGGAGCTGCTTAGCCATTGAAACCCATTTCATGAAGATCTGTACGCTTTTATATTCCAGCTAATCTGATGCCAAATGAAGTTTGGACATCTGTTGTGATTCACTCTAAAGTTGGTGACCTCTGTGCTCTATGCACCTCAGCGTCCGCTGAGCCCGCCAAGTCATTTTACATGGACAGTGCGAGTTGCTGTCATTCCCCGGTTCTTCCTCTTTATTATAAAAGCACTGACAGTTGACTGTGGAATTTTTATTAGTGAGGACATTTCATGACTGGACTTGTTGCACAGGTACTGCATCCTATTACAGTACCACACTGGAATTAACTGAGATTCTAAGAGGGACCCACTCTTTTACTAGTGTTTGTAGTAGCAGCCTGCATGGGCAGGGGGGTGGTTTTATCAAACCTGGTTTTATGAATCTGTGTTCAATGATTTTAATCTTCTACAAACAATATTTTCGACATGACTTGAAAGCAGCAAACCAACAAACTTAAAATTTCATTGTCCATACGTATGACAGAGGGAGCTCGTCACGCAGCAGATTGTGCTCACATGATATAATGAGGCTGGAAGTAGAGCAAGGTAGAGGTACACAGGGCACACACATACCAAATTACTTTATACTTCAAAAGCAACACAGGGGCCGGACGTTGTTTATTTCACATAAAAGACAGCAACACCCAGCAGCAGGCAGCAACACGTCCGAGTGTGAAATGAAGTGTACAAATTCAGCAACACTGCTTAACTTTATTCAAATGAACAGTGATGCGCAGTGGTGTTTACCAATCAAAAATGTTTTTTTCTGAAGATTTCATGGCATACTGCTTGTAAAGTACAGAAACAGCCATCTCAATCTGTCACATATCTAAAATGCAATAATTATTTTACTATTTGTTCTATATTTTAGTCACATTTTTGGAGGATGTTTCCTCTGCTGCTTATTCACTAAACTATATATGCAGTTTATGAGTAAATTAACATGTAGCTATATTTTTTCAAAGTATGTAAAAGCTTTTGGCCGGGTTGTAAACCTCTAGTGAATATATAAAAACCTATAAAAATCTATTGTTTAGTCCAGCACAATGGCAGTCATTGGTCCAGCGTGAAGCTTGCCTACAAGCTGATTAATTGCGCCTATCAGAAACTCATCGCCGGCTGCACTTGCGACAGAGATCGATTTTATCACTTGTGGTGTGCATGCAGGGTTAGCCTGGAAAAAATGGGTCCAGTCAAGCTATTTCTAACTCATTTAGAAATGCAATATCCAAATATATTGCATTTCACATCACATTTTTTGCCCATATTGTGCACCCCTAGAATGCATATCCCTAATTGTATTGGATTTAATTTTTAATGAATTTGAGCTAAACTTATGACCTGATGGTGTGCGACCCAGCTTTGTTGGTCAACACTGACATTCCAATATTCACGGAATAGCAGTATGTAAATTGATCATGAACTGTTATCCCAGAAAAAAAGACATGAAAAAAAAAAAACACCTTTAATAGTTTTAAGGTCTTATATTGTGAGTGAGGCAGGTTTTAAAATATACAGACATACAGACATAAACATAAACAACACGAACACGACCAAGTTGGGTAAAAGACTTTCATCTAAGAGAAAAAAGCACGTGAATGCAGAGATACTGCACAGTAAAATTCAGTGTTAAAATCACATTGTTATCATTTTGATTTCCTATGTGTTATCCTAATAACCCTCAGTGTTCAATCATTCTCAGAGTGGTGTTATAGTTGAAAATTTCCCACAGTGTTCCCTGTCTCAAAGACTCTCCCAGCATGCTCTGCAGCTAATGTTATTAATTGTGGATCCACTGTTAAAGTGTTATTTACCCTCTTTGTGTTGGGTTCCAAGTTGGATAAGGATCTCCACTGAAAAGTTGTTTAATTAAGAGAAAATCCCTGCTTGATTGGCTGTCTTGGCAAAAAAGTTATCTGCTAATATAAATATATAATATTATATATATATATATATATATATATATATATATATATATATATATATATATATATATATATATATATATATATATAGTGGAAAGTGGCAGAATGTAAGTTAAAAAAAAACAGGAAATAATACATACAAAAAATTAAATAAATATATATGGTCCAGTGTTAAATTTACATCTGTAAAGGTTAACACTGTGTCAATTGTACCAAGTACATAAAGTGAAACCAGAGATCACAAAAATGTGTTTTGTTTGTTTTTATTTGTCGTATTTCAAAGGTTTTATTTAAAACAGGACCAAACACAACAGAATTAATTTTGCTTCAATAATATAAATAAAAACATTTTAGTCCCGATCAAATGTTTTACATAAAAGGAAGGATCATGTCAGCTGTATGTTTATATCAAACTGATCTACTTGTGTTGTAACAAAGGGTTATTTGTGCAAATAAGCATTAATGAAAATTTGATAATCAGAATAAATCAGTCCTTGTAGGAAATTAAACTGGGCAATAGGCGGCAGTGTGGAGAGTGGTGACAAATGCTTCACAACACTGAATAATTTTCCAGTACAATCAGCTCCACTGTGTTAATGTTTTGTAACGGCCAACATTAGCAAACAGTGCTCTTTTAAAAGACTGGGTCAGACTATTTTAAATAGCAGTGTAAAGTCATCATTAACATTTAGTTCAAAGAATCACATTTAACTGGACAATACTTCTTTATGTTCTACAATCAGTACAAACAATTCTGTAAACAACATTTAAGACTGAATATAAACTAGAAATTATGGCATTCACCCACTTAGCTCTCTTGTGAAGATTCCTTGTTCCCCCCGAGAAAGGTACCAGGTAGTACATTCCATTACCCAGAATGCCTAGCATCCCTATAAAGACATGCTCAGTAAGTTTGCACTCAGTTTAATATTTCTATCCACTGATCTGTGCTACAGACATGGCTCCTGTGTACCAAACAAAGGAAGTGAAGACTGTTGGTTGAGCTTAATAAAAATGTTAAAACTGTCCTATTGTATGGTCTGACTCTTTCTTTACTAGTGTGTACTCCTAGCACTTGAACATTTAAAATGTTACTGTAAACCACTGAAAGTGTCTATTTTAACTATTTCATACTTTTTATATGAACTTTTAAAGGGTCTCATGGTTCATTGAACAGGGAAATAATTTTTTTTAGTGACTTGAGGGAGATCTTAAAATCAGGCAATAATGGCTAAATGGTTCTAAAGCATTTTATGGCTAAAATGTAAAATTAACAAACTATTCTATAAGCATAGTTGGACATTAAGTAGTTACCAACTCATGTTAAATATTGTTAATTGTGGGTATCTTTGTGCGTTGTTGTGTAGTGCAGCCATCTTTGAGTTTGTACTCTGTTGGTGAGGCTCTCCTTTTCCAGTAAGGAATCTGACCTATAAGTGCTCCTGCTCCTAGGTGCTCCTGATATTTGCTCTCAAATAGAACACAGTATTTGTTATAAACACTCGTGTTTACTCATTCAACACTACTGACATGTTCTGCCACCCTACTAATCCTTTCTCAACACTTGTGTACCTATGCCACCATATTACACCTCCCACTGAGTACCACGTTCCAGTACCATAGTTATCAATTTTTTAATGCCTCTTGAAATTGCTATTGTTTCTCGACTTAAGACTAAAGTTCGTATCACCCTTATTCCTCCATACACTTCCCTGCAGAGAAGTGTGCCCAGCATATTCCTTTTTATTCAACCATGTTCTGTAACCACTCTTCACTCCTTAAAGCTGTGTGCTGCTTTACAAGACCAAATGTGAACAAGGTGCTAAAATATCAATAGGAAGCAGATATATTTTTGACTTAGAAATGAACAAATATTTTAACACTTTTTGCCTTTTTTTGTGTTTTTAAAGTTCTTGGAGACATACATTGTGATTTTTTTTTTAGGTTGATTTTTCCTTTTTTTATTACACTAACTTGAGCTCTATTTAACCTTAGTTTGCCATGCAAACCAGCATGAATTGTGTAACAGTAGTGCACACTCCATGTGAGAATCTGAACACCTTCATTCAGCTTTTCTCTTATAAAGCCACAACACATTTTGTTAATCACTCAATCCTAAGTGTTAATTGGCATGGGAAATAGAAATGGGAATATTTCATATTTTTGTGTTTAATTAGTTGAGTTGTTTTTGGTGTGTATTGATCTGACGGGCTCTATAATACCATGCTGTATTGTACTTAGTGTAGATTGATAAAACTACATGAGCTTAAACACTGTTATCCTGTTATCACTGTAGCAACCAAAAATCTGAGGAGCCATTTGGGAGCTGAAAGAGCCAGAATTCCCATCACTAATGGTAATTCTTTACCAACCAACCCATTACCATTGCAACCACACAACATAACATTAACACTACCAACAGCTACAGTGTAGCAACACCTAATCAAGCAACAACTTAATTATAGCAACATCTTTGCAACGCCTTCCAACACCTAAAGACTGTGGAGTCAATACAGAGTCAGCAGCTTAGATTTGACACAGAAGCATAAACTGTCCTTTATAAACCAGTGGGAATTAGTTTAACTGCTTAACTGTTCTAATGCCTTACCTTTCTAGTCAGACTTTGTCATGTTAGCAAACTAACAAAAACAGAAGCTTTACAAATTCATTGATCATTTTTATTGTTCTGAATGGCTTGTTCCATGGCGCTGAACCTGGGTAAAAAACGGTGGAAAGCAGGTTGTTCTAGGCACTGAACCTGTGTAAAAAGCTGGTTGTTTGAATTTTAGCATAGCTTTCTCTGACTCTTGGGAGCAATATTTTGTTTAAAACGCACACAATTTGCGCTCGCAAGAAGTAAATGCACACACGCAAAATGTTAAAACCCGAAGGTTAATTTTTATCAACTGGTATTTTTGTGCCCCAGACTTTTGACACTGATGTGAGCCCCTAGAAGCTGGACCATGATACACTGTTGAGCTTTGACATGCCCACATGCAACAAAGGCACGTGACAAGCACGTGAATGCAGCATTACTAACCTACATTTAGATAAAACATGTTTGTTATCATTAGTTAACTAAGCTAATTATTTTGAAGCTAACATAAATTCTTTAGATTTACCAAAATATTTAAAACATTGCAGTAGCAATTTTATTTATTTGGAAGGCAATTTTTCCACAGGACACTAAAAATGAGTTAAACTAGCTAGCTTTAGCTAACTATTTAACCTAGCTAGGATAAATTACCTAAACAGTGAACCTGGTGAGTGAAAAAAAATTGACTCACAGGCTCCCTAATTCCAGTTTAAATCATAATTTAGACTGTATTAAATGTGTATAAAATGTGTTTATCCTTTATGTATACACATATTTTTTACAAATCGTTCATATTAAGTCAGTTGAAATGTTATTTTGTTATTTCATTTAGAAAGAAACACAGTTAACCGTGGAGGAGCTGATGGTGTATTCCCACTGACCGCCGCTAGATGGACTCAGTGAACCAGAGTTTCAGTGAGTGACTCTCGAAAGCACCTGGGGATTTCCAGTCCCAGAGACCAGGGATTCAGCTGAAGGTAAAAGAACCTCATACAGTTATATCTCTAAACATGTAAATTTACACATTTTAATAATTTTATTATATATTTACTTAAAATGAATAGTTAATTAATCATCTCCTGTACTCTGTACATATTGTTTTTGTGTTTTTTTTCTGCTCTAATATGAGAGCATGACATACGGCTCTGGAAAAAAAATGAGACCACTTAAAAATGATGAGTTTCTTTAATTTAACAAATTGAAAACCTCTGAAATATAATCAAGAGGATCAGAATTTTTTGTTATTTCAGCCATTTCTCATTTTTTCGAGTAAATGCTCTAAATGACAATATTTGTATTTGGAATTTGAGCGAAATGTCCGTTGTTTATAGAATAAAACAACAATGTTCATGTTACTCAGACATATACCTTTAAATAGCAAAATCAGAGAAAACGATTCAGAAACTGAAGTGGTATCTTAATTTTTACAGAGCTTAATATGTTATTTGAGCTGAATGTTATAAATATGTTTATCTATTGTATGTGTAACAGCCTCCCCATCTCTAAAACACATTGAATCTTAGTTTTAAGCACTATATAATTGTTTATAAAAATGACTTATTAAAATGTGTGGAGGTTTGATCAAAACCATCAAAACAGTACTGAGTAATAAGTTACCTTATGTAGAAGTTCATCTGACTTTTTCCCACATCTTAACAAACCTATTCAAAAATCTTTTTTGCCTGTGAAAAAGTGGGTAGGTCAGTGTTATCAGAGGTCTTCAACCCAACTTCTGGAGAGCTACCCTCCTGTAGATTTTGGATCTAACCCATATCTACACCATCAAATCCAACTAAGGTAGGATCTTCATAAATCCTTGAGTTACAATGTCCACTTAGGTTTTCTTATGGGTGCACCTGTTTCCTCAGGCCTTTCAAAAATACACACAGTGCATTGGCAGGTGAATTAGCTATGCTAAATTGCCTGTAGGTGTGACTGTGTGAGTGGATGCTCATGTATTAAAACCTGATATGGCATGGTGCGATGATTGTGAGTAGGCTTTTGACCCAGCACAACTCTGATTAAGAAAAAATGGATAAGGGGAAAGAAAAATAAATAAATATGTGGATGGATGGGCAAGCAGTCCCGTGTAATCCAAAACACTAGCAAAACTGTACTATAAAATAGGTGAAAATGTATGATTTGCACCAACCAAAGCAAGACTCTCTTGTTTTTACTGTACAATTTGCATAAAGCATAGTGATTTTTTCTTTATACCAAACT
This sequence comes from Astyanax mexicanus, assembly GCF_023375975.1. Classification (NCBI taxonomy): domain Eukaryota; kingdom Metazoa; phylum Chordata; class Actinopteri; order Characiformes; family Acestrorhamphidae; genus Astyanax; species Astyanax mexicanus. The sequence goes on from NC_064408.1 coordinate 33,610,217, forward strand.
ATAGCATTATTTGAAGAAATGTTTTCTTTATTAGAAGTAGGTTACAAATTTAGCACCACAGCAATCTTAATTCCTATTAACATGTCTATGTTTTTCTTATGCAAAGTGTTTTGTTAACATCAAACTAACAGTTTTGCTTATGTCCTTTTTTCCCACACTGGGTTAGACCTTAAAACGTCTCTTTACTCCCTTTGGCTCCTTCACTAAAGGTCATGTCAGATTCATGCACATGTTCCCTGTTGGACATAATGCACTATTTTGGTGGAGGAGATAAAATCTCATAACTCTGATAGTGCACTAGGGAGTACAGAGTCAGTTTGGGTTCTAGCCCCTTTACAGGGGTGGTGCTCAAGAACCCATAAAAAAGCAGAACTATGCAGGTAAACCCAACCTTTAATTAGTTTTAGAATAGTCAGATATTGGAAAAAAGGATTAAAAAGTATTAATTAATAAATCTATCAAATAAAATTGCTATTGCTAAACTGACATGTGACATACACTTTCACATAAGGGGTTCTCCTCACGAAGTAAACACAGTTTTTTTACCACAGGATTTTGAGGTAAGCAAAAGTGGTCGAGCTCTTGTCCATACATTGTATGATATGTAAATGATGTGTTTTTTTGAGACATGCAAAGGTGTTGTCTTGTTCTTAATAAACTAAAGTTTGTTATTAATAAGTTAAAAATGGAAACCAAAGAAGATATATGACTAAACATATTTTTGACAACATAAATACAGCACAACTAACTTCTAATCTGCTAAAAATATCTTACACACCTGTGTGCAAGAGTTTGTATGTCTCGGTCATATCCCTTAACACAGTAAGTATTCTGCAGATTATTGATAATAGATCATAAGTATCAGTGTGAACCTACATCAACAATAACATTACATCTCCCATTCTTCCGTTCAACACACATTAATCTTTTTTTCCTAGCTCCACTGAGCATATTGGAGCACTATGTAGTTATACAATATAATTACAGACTCTCTGTTTTTCTGTATACTTTATTATCCTCTTTTCACCATGTTCTTCAATAGTCAGGACCCTACAGGACCACCACAGACCAGGAATTGTTTGGGTGGTTGGTCATTCTCAGCACTGCACTGATGCTGACATGGTGATGGTGTGATAGTGTGTGTTGTACTGGTATGAGTGGTTTAGACAGAAGTGCTGCTGGAGTTTTTGAACACCTCAGTGTCACTGGACTGAGAATAGTCCACCCACAGTGGTGTGGCCAGAGTCTTGTGGGCACGGATGAAGGAGTAGAGGATCTCGGACTTTACATTTAGAAGAAGCAGCTATGAAGGACTGTCTAATTGAGTGCTCTGTGGTGGTCCTGGGGGTCCTAAGCATTAAAGAACAGAGTGAAAGGAGGATAGTAAAGTATGCTGAGAAACAGCAGGGCAATGGAAATTCGTAATTATAGAGCTTTTTTCTATTTGCTCAATGGATCTGAAAAAAGGTAATGGGTGTAGAAACAAGGAGGTGATCATAATGTTTGATTGGCATATTTTATTCTACTTCTTTTGACATGACACACTCCTGTTCTGTCATTTTTTGTATTATTTCAAAAAAGAAATGTATCACCTCTAAGGCCTGATTAATAAAATTGCTGAATGTCTGAAGATCTACCTCAAAACATGGACATAAAGCTGGCAGGACATTCAAGTAATTGTTACTGTTTATAAATATTGGAGTTTTGAATCAAATCTCTTAGGAAATGTTTCAGTTCAAGCCAAATGCTGAACATGAATGAAGGAGTGCATAAGCCATTTAGCCAAGTCCCGTTTCTAGTTGTGAGAAACATAAACTGCCAAAAACTAAACAGATTGAAATATATTTGGTATAAGGAACAGATTGTGTAAATAAGTTGGGTGTGGTAAATCCGTGCTTGCTGTGGCATCGACTCACGCCATGCTCTCCAGCACGCACAGTGACATACAGCACCCAGAGGCATCATGGGTACATGTGTGTGGCGGGTTAGAACGCCTCCGTTAGGCCGGGACCTTCTTGTGTGTCTGTGCCTGTTTGTGTTTGGATGGTGTGTGTGTGGGTGTGTGCGTATAGGTGGGACTGTTGTCTTGAGTTTGCCCCGTGTCAGACCTTTACCGCCCCTTGCCTTTTCCTGCGACGCCTCTTCCTGATTGGCCTGTCCAGAGGAGCGGGCCTCCGTTTGCGTAAACAGGCGGCGCTGGGCATTGCGGAGGGTCACAGGTCACGCCTCCCGCTGCTGTGCGTCAGCCCCCTGCTCTATTGTTTCCCTCACTCTCTCTCTCTTACTCTCTATCTCGCTCATTCTCCGAATCCTCCCATCAGCACTCAGGCTAAAGCGCTTCCCTCCTCACATTGCCCAGGAGATGTAAATTATCAGATCTTCTGCGCAACAGACATGTTCTTGGCCCGGGCTGAGTGAACAGAAGGTACATTTCGTGGCACATGTGCTTGTTTGTTTGCTGAAAGACGCACACGTTACACACACAAAGTGTGTGAGTCCCAAAACTCACATACACACAATACACTGTGTGTATTTTCAATCTCAAAAAGTTGCAGTCTATCTTTTATTTCCATTGAAAGTCCACCAGCCTGGACTTTAAACTCATGGCAGTTTTTCCCATGGAATTGAGCTATTGGTTCTGCTCCTTCAGCACAATCCCAGATTTATCGCGCAAGACTTAATGTTTTTTCCAGTCTATAACCGTCTAGATTTGTTGAGCCTGTCCCCTGTAGCCTCAGCTTTCTGTTCCTGACTGACAGAAGTGGAACCTGACATAGACTTCTGTTGTTTTAGACTATTCGCTTTAAGGTTAGACTGTTATCCAGCTAAATGTTCTGCATTTGAAGAAGCTCTTCTGCTCACCACAATTGTACAGAGTGGTTACTTGAGTTAAAGTTTGGGTCTCTGAGTTAAAATTTGGGCAACTCAAAGAGTTATTTGAATGCCGTCAGTCAGAGATGCTCAATGATGCTCCACTAACCCAATAGTCTTTGGTGTATCAAGACCTTTACAAAAACTTAAACAGACCCAAGACAGATGAAGTGGACAGATGACAAGTTTCTATCATCTGTCTGAATGCAGGATGGACAGAGCAAACGCTGGAGCGTTATTCTGTCAGTGTGTGCAAGGAAACTCGGCCACATCCTCACTGACGTGATGTGACCTTCTGAAGTCACAGCGTTGTGTCATGGGGATCATAAACACACATCAAACGAGCTGGAAAGAAGTCGGAAAAGCCCGACTAACCGGCACGAGACCGTCAAAAGCCATAAACATCACAGGCCAGCTCATCTGCGGATGTTCTGACCCAAGCTGAATGACCAAAACAAAAGGCAGACCACAACAAAAGATACACACAGTGCATTTGCATGATTGACAGGAGGATTTTACACCTATCTTAAAGACATATATCATATTCCTTAGGATAATTTATCACTGCACAGTTTATTAGAAATCACTGCCAAGTTGATCAGTTACTCAGAGGCAGTGTTGGGAAGGTTACTTTTAAAATATAATCCCTTACAGATTACTGATTACATCACTCAAAATGTAATTTGTAACGTAATCAGTTACATTACTTCAAGTGAGTAACGTAATCTGATTACTTTGGATTACTTACAATATTGTCGTTTTTTTAAGCCTGAATGAATGTAGCAACCACATCTTGCATATTATTGTTTTATTTTTCCTTCCAGTTAATAGATAGACAAATAAAACAGCCTTTTCAATCACCCTATAAAAATACTTATGAAACCATTTAATCAAACAATTTTATAAAACACTTCTATAAATTGATGATAAAATCATTAAAAACCAAACAATGTAACAACAACTGTAAGCTAACTATTTGCAGGTTTGGCACTTTCTGCAGGTGGATTTTTTGCCAGGATTATCTAGGGGTGTAAATCACAAGATTCATTACGATACGATACAATACGATTATTTTAGTCAGCGATACGATAATGTACGATACCTCAAATTATGTCTTTATACGATACAATTCGGTCCAATAGGATTTAATGCGATTACAATCTGTTCCTTTTCTAAGAACTCACAAATGCAAACAAAATATAATTTGAATGTTTTATTATTAAATGTCAAATGCAGTGTAATCATAAACAGTAAACAATAATTCACTTCAACACTTTAATTTCCATTATTTAAGTTCCATTTGAGAACATCAAATGCAGAAGTAAAAAAAAAAAAAAAAGCGCCTGTTACATTTAGAGTTTACAATGTGTGTATGGATGTTGGTGATGAATAGTCAATCATTCTCTACATTTCCTGATTCAGTAGGGTCTTGACAAACAAATTACAAAATTTGTAATTTATATCACAATGCATTGAAGAATTACACTGCATTATATTAGGTGTCCACCAGGCGTCTCCAAAGTGTTCAAAACCTCTCCAGTAAATCTGTCTCTATACAGCCAGAGTTTGTAATATTTTTGTTTGTTTGTGATAAAATAAATGAATGTAAGTCTATTTCAGAGTAATATTAATACTTTTTGATGAAATGACAAACAAAATCACACGTATGCGCGCTGTGGGCGCACTTATGTTTAGCAGAGGGAATTTGGTGACAGCGGTTAGGCATGCCCCTCCCCCAGCCATTAGGAGACCAATCAGGGCAAATTACGTACCAATGTTTTCGTCTAAGGGTGGACTATTGGTTGAAATAGGTGTCAATCACTTTTGTGACGCTGGAGAAAGGCTATGACCTGATTTGATTGGATTGGATTGATCCAGCGCTCACGTTATTGGTTCAAAAGACGATCACTCAAGAGAAATAGTGGTTTGTGGACCAATAAAAAACACAGAATCTAGAAGAGGACATCCTTAGCTTTGTATTCACGTACAACTTTACGTGAAAATATTACATTGTGTGGTCGCTAGGAGCTTGAGAATATTAAGTTTCAGCTGCGCTGAAAATAAACGCATGTGTGTGAGGAGCAGTGAGCAGGGGAAAAAAGGACTTTATGGATATTTTATCTGCGGTTCAGTGCTGTATTGTGGATGCTGTGATAGTAAGTGAATTTTCTATAATGTAATATGATGTTATTTTATATACTAATAATATTTTATAAGGCTATTTTGTTGGGGAGGCGTGTTCCCCATGTAAACAATGTGAAAAAACAGGCTGTTTTCAGTTGGCGATTTCTGGCGACTGGTTTCATGTAGATGGTTGTAATTTTGCATGCAGGTAGTTAAAGTAGTACTGAAGAATATGAGTCGGTTATTTGGTCGGTGTGTTTAGAATATTTGACGCTTATAAGCATTCTACTTTACATAGTCAGAACGGGCCCGCCGACGGGCTAGGGGGCGCTTCTGCAGTGAAAACATTCTGATCGAAGGTTGTGAATCATAGAATATTTTGATGTCGTGATTTATGTGAATGTGATTGCGTTTTGTCAGTGTTGGATTGGAAGACCAAAAATAGAAAAGTACCGCAATGTAATCCATTTATTTTAGCAGAGTAACTGTAATCTGATTACCATTTAACTTACTGAAGCAGTAACTGTAACGGATTACAGTTACTCATAATTTGTAATCTGATTACGTAACGCCATTACATGTAATCCGTTACTTCCCAAAACTGCTCAGAGGCTGTAAGTGGAGGTGCAAGTGTTTCTAAAGCAACCCGTGAGTTGAAGCACAAAAGGTAGGTGTTTCTAATAAAGTGGCCAGTGAGTGGCAGTAGAAGAGATAAGCATTTCTAATAAGGGCTCGATGAGTGGAAGCATAGGTGTGGAGTTTCTAAAGGATTTAATAATGAGTCAGAGTAAAAGGTAGATGTTTCTAATAAAGTGACCAGTGAGTGGATTAGAAACACAAGATAGATTTGTATGTGAAAGCACACAAGGTAGGTGTTTCTAATAAAGTGGCCAGTGATTGCAAGGGAATAGTAGGTGTGGAATTTCTAAAGAAATTAATAATGAGTCAGAGTACAGGTAGATGTTTCTAATAAAGTGGCCGATGAGTGAAAGCATAAGTGTGGAGTTTTGAAAGAAGTTAAGGCCAATGAGTTAAAGTGAAAGGTAGGTGTTTCTAACAAAGTGGCCAGTGAGTTGAGGCACAAAGCAGGTGTTTCTAATAAAGTGGCCCCTAAGTGAAAGTACAGGGCAGGTGTTTCTAATAAAGTTGACAATAAGCGGAAACACAAGTCAGGTTATCCAATATAGTGGCCAATATACTAATAAACTACATTATCCTATAGGCCATTCTATATTTCCTAAATTGGAGTTTCTTGGCTGCATATATCAGCTGCATGCAGGGTGTATGTGTAGGGGCACCGAAGAAATGCAATATTTTGCTAAGGTGTCCTATTAATGCACTTCACATGTATTTGTGACACCTGCTGGGTCATGGCCTGTTCTGTGTGAAGACTGCACTGGATAATGATGATGGGATGTTTTCCAGGACGTTTGAAATGCGCTGATGACGCGTGCCGAGCTTCCGCCTATAGAACGATGGTTTGGGGGCCAAACGCTTCACACAAACACTGGTGTTTTTCTTGCGCTCTGTACAGAGCCGCAAGAGGAGGAAAGGAAACACAGATTTACAGAAAAAAGAGTGGAGAGATGAAGTGTGCAAGTGTGTGTGTGTGTGTTTGAAAAATGGAGCCACTGTCCTCAGTGCCCTGGGGAGGGGGGAGGGAGGGGTGACATCTCAGATTAATGTGATTGCCTGTTGACATTAAAACAATGGAGCTCAATAGAGCACACTTAGCAGTGTGTGGTGAGGGACTGTGTGTGTTATGGGTTTAAGGTCAAAGGCTGTGTGTGTGTGTGTGTGTGTGTGTCTTTGTCCATGTATGTTCGTGCAAATGCTGTATATGTACATGTGTACATAAATGTGTCATAGTATATGATATGATCTTTATCCAAATCAAGGGTATTGATAAATATAATTTGCCTTAAATAATAACACAAAATATGTGATATTACAGGTCACAGTCAAAGTGGTAGGGGGGAAAATATGTGAACCCTTAAAATCAATAGTTGTTTGAACCCCCCTGCCAGCAATAACACCAAGCAGGCACTTTCTGTAGCTGTGATTCAGACCTGCACGTCGTTCAGGAGGAGTTTTAGCCCATTTTCAATGGCAGAACTGCTTTAACTCACAATCTCATGTGTACATCTCTCCTCAAGTCATCCATAAGGCTTTTTACATAGATTTTGTTTTTCTTAAGCCATTCTGTTGTAGACCTTTTCCGGTGTTTTGGGTCATTGTCCTGTTGCATCACCTAACTTCTACAGAGTTTCAGTTGATATACAGACACACATTTTCCTGTAGATTGTTTAGATAGACTTGAGAATTCTTCCTTTCCTCATGCTGTTCCCTCAACCTTATTTTATGGCTGGGATGATGTTTTCATGATTATGTGCAGTGCATTTTTTTATGTAGTGTAACTATCGTTCAATCTTAGTGTCATCTGTCCACAGTACGTTTTGCCAGTATCATTGTGGAGTGTAAATGTACTTCAGGCGTGCAGCAACGTTTTTTTAGTAGGCAGAGACTTCATTCATTGTGTCCTGCTTGTTCAACACATTGATTCCTTTAAACATTTCACTCTGGGTTATTTCTTTACCTTATTGATGGGCCTCTTTTGTGCTCTTGGGGTCTTTTTGAATTGGTACCCACTTTTTGGCAGAGTAGCCACAGTGCCAGATTGTCTCCATTTGTAGACATTTGAAAGTCTTTGAAATCACTTTTTAACGCTTTCCAACTATTTTAATCATTAATCGCTCCTTTTGGAGCAGTATGACTCACATACGCGTATCATTCTTGTGCAGGGAAAAGTTTGAATGTTTTTTATCTGTAGCTCTAGCACACACTTCGGCCCAATCCCATTTCACCCCTTGGCCCCACCACTTACCCCTACCCCTTCTTTTCGAGTGTAACCTTTTCCCTTGGAACAGTTATAAGGGGAAAGGATGAAATCTTACCCCTAAGAACCAGTTTCTTGCAGTTATTAGGGTGACAAAATGAGTAATTCAAATAACAAGTATGCTAAATTTGTTGATCAAGACAGGAAAGGTGAATCTTTTTGAAAATAGCCTCCATAATATAACAGAAATTGTATATCACACTGGTTCACAACACTGGTCCTGGAGCAGGAAATGTGTTACAAGAAACAATTAAAATGTACAATAATGTGGGTCCTCAGTGACAGAGTTGAGAACCACTAGTATATCACAATGATGTTTGTTAATGAACAATAAATATATAACACTGCTTTATTACCAGGCTACTAGCGGTGGTGCTTAAGTAACCCTGCTGGGCAGATGTGATAGCAGTGGAGTGCTAAAGTTAAGTAATCTAGCTGCTGGTTAACTATTTAACTTTAGGGCTTTATTATATGTCTTCATAAAGAGGGGAGATGGTGCAAAAATGAATTATTACTGTCCACTCCTTAATTCCTCTGTGATGGGGAGCTGAATTTATCCTTGATTTTATTTTTCCATACCTCCTTAAATGCTGCAGCCTCTACCATCTGTTGCACCATTTAAGGTGGAATGGAAAAGTTAGCTAGAACTACTAACAATCTTTTTTATGCTTGGTATAAAGAATTCGGGCATAAAATATTGAAACTATACATTAAACGTAGGTAATATAGGGCTAATTTCTAATTTCAGTTTGAAGTGTGCGTCTGAAAAATCTTCATATAAAAGGCTATTAACCCCAATCCCTTCCCTCTACTCCTTCAACCTAACAAGATCACCCCTACCCCTTGGTGTGCACACCGGGTGAAATGGGATTGGGCCCTCCTCACTAGGTATCACTCCAGGTATGCTAAGAAAATTTACACAAGGGCTCACATACTTTTTCTACTAGCACTATGAGTTCTTTTTTCATGGGTATTCTGACTGAAGACATGAATGATATATATTTTTTTGTTTTATTATTTTAGGCGCATTATATTAGTCAATGTCCTTGACTTGGATGTAAATGAGATCACATTTAATTAAAAGTCATGAAATCTGAAAAGGTTCACAGTTTTTGGACACTTTTATGTGTGCAGCAAAATTTAAGTATCCATTTTTGCCAGCAGTGCGGTTCTTAAAAACATGCAGACACAGGCCATGTTTCTGGAGAACATCAGGTTTTATATTTGTGAGATAGCAGAAAAATAAATACTGTGATTTATATTTAGTAAATTCTACGCTCTTTAGACAAGAATATCCATAGTTACCAAGTGAAATAATAGATTAACCTTCTCTCCATCTCACCTCCAGTTAAAATAGAGATTCTGATTGGTTGTGCTGTGAAGTGTCTCCTTGTTTGTGCCTACAGGTGCTGGTCAACGAATTAGAATAATTTGAAATAGTGCAATCATGAAATTCTTTGAATGCATTTTTTGTGCAGAAAGCAAATCAGGTGTTCACCGCACCTGTCCTACTCGTTAGACTAATCACAGAACTCGTTACCTGGAAAAAAATTTGCTCAGCTGAGCTTTCCAAAAGGCCCATTTAGGCCATTTAACTGTGACACTGTTGTTTTATTGAATTAGAATAATGGAGAAACCGTTTCATTGAATTGGAATAATTTTTATTATAATTACAATCATCACTTTCTCAGTATTTTGTGGCTGCCCCCTTGGCTTGTATGACTGCCTGAAGTCTCCGCGGCATCGATTTGACCAGCTTGTCGCAAGTTTCCGCACTCACAGCTTCCCAGGCAGTGGCGATGTTCTGCTTCAGTTGGTCCAGCGTAGTAGGCTTTCTGTCGCGAATTTTCCGCTTGACGATGGCCCAAAGGTTTTCAATGACATTGAGGTCAGGCGAGTTGGCCGACCATGCCAAAACTTCAAGCTGTTTTTTAGTGAACCAATCTTTGGTCAATTTTGCCGCATGAGCCGGTGCAAGATCCTGTTGAAATATGAAGTCTTCTTCGCCGAACTGTTCCTCAACAGTCGGAATCAGGAACGTTTCCAGAACATCTTAATATACGGCAGCATTGACAGTCTTCTTGAGGAAGCAGAGTTTCCCTACACCTCAAGCGGACATGCATCCCCAGACCATAACGCTCTGGGGAAACTTGACGCATCTTTTCACGCACTCGTGGTTGTAGGTTTCGCCACCACGACGCCAGACACGAGGACCTTGGTCACCGAAGGAGATGCAGAAGCGTGATTCGTCACTGAAGACCACTTTCTGCCAGTCTTCAGCAGTCCACTCGCCGTGTTCTTTGGCCCACTTCAGCCGTTTCTCCATTTGTTTCTTGTTCAGCATCGGTTTTACTGCTGGAACGCGAGATTTGAAGCCGAGTTCGCGCAGACGACGGTAAGTGGTTGATCTGGAGACGTCATGCCGGTCTGCTTGTTCCACAAGTCGGTGAGCTCGGAAGTGGACTTGAACCGGTTTCTGACTGCGATCTTTCTCAGCTACTTGTTGTCGCGAGCAGAAGTTTTTCGGACGCCGGAACAGTTGGTGCGCTTGCTGCAGTTTTTCTTGAGAGCTTTGCAGACGGAAGACTGGCTGATGCCGAGCTGCTCAGCAATTTTAGTTTGGGTCAAGCCTTGTTGGCGAAGGGCTTGAATTTGAGCCACTATTCCGGTTGAGAGGTTGCGCTGCTTACCCATGATTGATTTTACAACTTAGAAATTCTACTCAACCCTGACTTTATACTGCACAGTGAACACTCTTCACAGAAAACAAAAATTCGAGCATTTATTCTAATTCAATGAAACGGTTTCTCCATTATTCTAATTCAATAAAACAACAGTGTCACAGTTAAATGGCCTAAATGGGCCTTTTGGAAAGCTCAGCTGAGCAATTTTTTTTTTTTTTTCCAGGTAACTAGTTCTGTGATTAGTCTAACGAGTAGGACAGGTGCGGTGAACACCTGATTTGCTTTCTGCACAAAAAATGCATTCAAAGAATTTCATGATTGCACTATTTCAAATTATTCTAATTCGTTGACCAGCACCTGTATAAGCACGTCAAACATCAGAAGAACACATAGGGTTCCATTTCTATCAGCCAAGAACAGAAAGCTGAGGCTGCAGTGAAGACAGACTAACCAAACTCTGGATAGTTGGACAGAAAGTGTAGCCTGAAATATGGATTTCTGTGTTTATGTGTGAGTGTATATACTTTTTGTATGTGTATGTAGGTATATGTGTGTAAATGCCTCAGTGTTTGTGTGTGTTCTCTTATTAAGGATGTCCGCTTGTCCACCCTGAACATATCAGATGTACCACACACACACACACACACACACACACACACACACACACACAAGCCCACACAAGCCACTCTCTCCGTGGCTGAGTGAATAGGTGTGTTGTGTATTTTAGAGTATTTTTTCCTGAGCTGAGCGGTTTCTGAGTATGCGAGTGTGTAGAGGCCTATTTATAATCGTCAGGGCTATTATGAAAAACAAACTTAAAAAAACTCCCACCTCACCCAGAGCATGGGAAATCTATCTCTGCTCTCTGTTTGGAAGTGTGTGTGTGTGTGTGTGTGTGTGTGTGTTTGTGTATGAGGGAATTCGCCTTAAGATTGAGGTACTTTCCTTTTTTCCTGGTTTGCAGGAGGCCGATGTGGAGATGTTTTTGTTTTTGTTTGAAATATAATGAACGACAAGAGTGGCTACGTGTAGTCATGTGGGTGTGATATTGTTTTTGTACATTTATAGGCAACAATGTCCTGATTTTATCATGAAACCTGAAGAAAAGATGGCAGAAATATGTACAGTATGTGTTATGAATACTAATATAACCCCAAATCAGAAGTGGGCAGGGTATAAATCAAAGTGTCTCTTTTAATTCCTCTGACTTGTATTTGATTTTGTACAGTATAAACCCAAAGCTATAAAATACATAATTGTATTTGTCAAAATAAAAATATATTGTTATGTATTGAATTTCGCCCCCCAAAAAAGTCGCCACCAAAAAAAGAATCACACACTCTGATATTTGGTTGGACCACCTTTAGCATTGATTGCAGCAAGCATTCACTGTGGCATTGTTTTAATAAGCTTCTGCAATGTCACAAGATTTATTTCAGTCCAGTGTTGCATTAAATGTTTCACCAATATCTTGCAGCATTGATGATGGTAGAGTCTGAGCACTGCACAAAGTCTTCTCCAGCACATCCCAAAGATTCTCAATGAGGTTAAGGTCTGGACTCTGTGGTGAACAATCCATGTGTGAAAATGATGATATCATGCTCCCTGAATCACTCTATCACAATTCCAGCCCCATGAATCCTGGCATTGTTATTTTGGAATATGCCTGTATTATCAGGAAAGAAAAAATCCATTGATGGAAAAACCTGGTCTATATTCAGAATATTTAGGTAGTCAGCGGACCTCATTCTTTTAGCACATACTGCTGCCGAACCTAAACCTGACCAACTGCAGCATCAACCTCAGATCATCCTGTTCACTTACACATTCAAATCATTGAATTCAGGTTCCAATCACTTCCGTGGCCACAGGTGTATAAAACCAAAGACCTAGACATGCAGACTGCTTCTACAAACATTAGTGAAAGAATAAATGGCTCTCGGAGCACAGTGAATACTAGTGTTGTACCATGAATGGACCATAGGAGGCCACCTATGTAACAAATCAACCCACTGCCAACACAAGAAAGAAATGCATCATGTTTACAAGGTGGAACGTTTCAGACTGGCTACATCAATCTCCATACCTTGACTCAACTCTTCCCTAAATTCAGAAACCACAGAAAAACAAACAAGTGGAAGAAACAGCAGGAAAGGCCAGGAAAAGCATCGGAAAAGGAAAACACCAGGGTTTGGTAATGCTAGTGGGCTTGATCTTATAAGATAAGGAATGAAAACAACTTCTATGTGGTCCTGTGGGTGTGTCAAAACATATATGACCTAGGTCTGAGCAATATATCATAAATATTGATGTATTTGAAAGGTTTATTCGGAGATATAAAATTTGACCATTTTCTAATTTTTTTATCTAATTCCAAAATATGATTTTATTGTGTGAAAATGGTTTGATTTTCAGAGGAATGACACCTAACGGAGTGTAACAGCAGCATTATATGTGTAATTATATTTATGTTATTAACTATAAAAGAAATGAACAATATGCGTCCTTTCCCCGTCATTTTATCAAAATTAAACAAAACATTTTGCACTGCTGTTAAATTAGCAAGGAAAGACCACAGGTGGAGCCAGACACACCTCCTCATTTAGTAGACCTGTTGCCCCTTCTACCAGACTAAATACAGTGCCCTCCATAATTAATGGCACCCCTTGTTAAATGTGTTAAAATCCTTAAAATAAATGTATTTTTATTGCTGAAGAAAATTTAGAAAAAAAAAATGAAAAAAGCAACCTTCAATTTAAGTGAAAAAAAAAAAACACACACACACACACAAATAATGATTTTTCATAAAATTACCTGTTCCATAATTATTGGCACCCTTAACATTTTCTTGGAAATAAAAGTATTTAAACTATTTTTGTCGTTTTTACTGTAGTTTATAAAGTAAACCAAAGTGTCTAGGAACCTTTAATTAGTAATTCATCACTTCCTGTTTCCGTGGGGTATATATATGGTGTTACACAGAGGCCTGTTTTTTCGTACTCGCTGTTACACATGAGAAAGACAATAGAACACACTTTTCAAGTAAAGCAGATGTGTGTTGACCTTCATAAATCAGGTATTTCTACAAGAAAATAGCCACTCACCTGCAGATGCCCTTATCTACGTTTAAATCTACGTTTAAAACATCTGGACCAGTGAGGAAAAAAGGTAATAATGCAGGCCCTACAAAAGGTCTTTTCCAGCCAAGGCTGTCAGTCACTTTATGTCTCGCCTTCTTACGATGTAGCAGAATAAGATTTTAGAAAAATTCTGAGAGAAAAAAAAACGTCAGTATTAGTATACAACACTGGAGATGGAAAGACAAATTAGAGGACAGAAATGAAACAAAAAATGTAAATTTCTGTCATATGGCTATGGGTGGAGGTACATATTATGCTGCGACCTGCCAGTAAAGGCACTACAGACCTGTGGTTGTAAATCTTAACATAAACAACAGAAACTAGATTAACATTTGTAATTGTGTCATTTTTATATTTGGCACTCAAACCTGGAAGTCCTTATTGTAAAGCAAACACAGATGTACTGTATATCTAGTGTAGTTTTATACTTTGTTGACAGTGTACATGGAAAACACTTTGACAAATTAAGACAGTCAGGTCTTTATATTATGTCAAAAGTTCATGACCAATATAAATAATTCTAAAATATATTTAAATAAAAATATTTTTATATTAACTTCGATTGAAAGTTGCTATGTTTTTTTCCATTCTCCTGAAAGCTGTTAATGAAGTGAGATGTGTGTGTGAGATATGTGTGTGTGTGGGGGGGGGATAGTCTGTGTAGTCAGAATCTGCTCTCTGTAGGGGGTTAATATGGGCTGTTTCTCCACTCAGCAGGACATTTCTGTATGTATAACAGAGGAACTAAATCACTGCCAGCAGATAAAATCTGTCTGCTAAAGAAAACACTTAATGTGAACTTACTATTGAAGCAAGAAGTCAATTATCCCATGTTGAATCAGTGCAGTATTAAGAGTTTGGACACACATACTTTATTATTCTTCCACAAATGTGTCAAATAAAACAAACTAGCTTCTGTTTTCGAAGATAAGTATTACACTCCCCACATTTGACTTAATGCATACTTGGCATGAGGAACCAGTAACAGGCCTGAAAAAAGTAAAGCACAGGTTTACCTGATTAGAAAAATACAGTAAAAATGCTAACTTTTGGTTGTGGAAACTTTTATTTTTGCATGTGTCAGCTTTACTTTTTATTCTCGTGGAATAAAAAGTCAGTAGTGCAGTCATTGTCATTGTGGTATCTTAAATGTACGTCACGGGAAAGCGTGTATTGTTGAGATTATATTTAGTGTGTGTGTGTGTCAGTGTTGAGCTACTGTCTGCCAGGTTGGCTAAAGTGCGGGATGTACGGTCATAAATAAAACACTTTGTTTATTCACGCTTAGAGACATAAACTCTGTGTGTGTGTTGTTCTCACGACTATTGAAACGTCAAAATTGTTTACCTACAGGAAAGACCCTGTCAGTCGCCCCTATGACTGTTTACAAAGTCTGTGACATCATCAGACGTATTTATAACCGCTGCCAGTGTCCTGAAGCCGGAGGAAGACAGGTACGATTCCTCTCCTTATCACACACAATGGAAAATAAACGGATATGATTATTACTTAACTACAGACAAAAAAAATATTTACACAATCGCACAAATATCTCGCTCTCGCTGGGATGCACCGAGTGATTAATATCCACTAGGAAAGCAAAGGGTTGAATCAGTGGCTGCTCACTTTCCTGCATGTTTCACCTCCAGGAAACACATTTTAAAAAGATCAGGAGGAAAGGGTTCATCGTCCAAGTTCTCCAAACCTCCATCACACACATGGAGTTATTCACGCTTGTCAGTGGCAATTAATTTAGTAGTTATGTAAATGTTATATAATATGTAAGTGCTGGTTAATGTTAATGTGTTAATTTACACAATCTGGAAACTTTAATGCATTTATTTTGTATGCAAATTAATAATTTCATCAGTTGTTGCCTTTTCAGCCGTATTTCACTCTTTTTCTACAGAGGCCGGTGACACATTAGCATTTTTTGTTTGTATTAATGAGTTTTATCTGTATTTAATTATGTAAACACAGTGTCACTAATACACAGAGATTAAGAAGGTAGATTTTATTTATAATAATAGTCAAAAGTTCAGACACGCCTTAAATTCAGTGTTTTTTTTTTTCTATTTTTATCTTAATGTGTTTGAGGGCATCAGTTGTGTTGTGAAGAGGTGGAGTTGGTACACAGTGAGTAGCTCTATTTGAGTAATGTTCTAATCCATATTATGGAAAGAACTACTCAACTAAGTAGAGAAAAAAATATACTCTAAGAAATGAAGATCAGTCAATCTAAAATGTTATGATGAAATTGGCCTTCATCAGGAACGTCAAAGGAAAGGAAGACCAAGGGTTCCTCTGTTGCACAGGATAAATTCATCAGAGTTACCAACCTCAAAAACCACTTAAATGCTTCACAGAGTATTTTGGTTTGTTTAAAGCTCGTAAGTTACCACATGATTCCTAACGTGTTTCTTCAAAGTCGGGATTACTATATATACAAAATAAAAACTTTGAATAGGAAGGTGTGCCCATAATTTGTACTTATACTGTATATTGACATATGAATTAAATATAGATACTCTCTGCCATACCTTCTATCTCTCTCTGTCTCTCTCTCACTCAGTCACACACACTCACTCATACACAAACACACATGCATTGCTGCTTTCAGTGAAGTTTTCCTTTACATTTTTCATGTTTTGCAATAAAGATGTTGACATTTTTAAAACAGAAATGGACACGCCTGTTATCACAATTAGTGATATCTAGCCATGCAGGCGGCCTTAACAGACATTAGTGAAAGAATGGGTGGTTCTTAAGAGCTCGGTGAATTCCTGGGCAGTGTTGTAACAGGATGCTGTAGCAACAAATCAGCGTCTGATATTTCTTCCCTTATAAATATTAAAAACATTAACAACAATCCACAGAATGACAGACCATGTAAGGTTACAAAGTGGAGCAAAGCGCATAAACACACCAATATTCTGTGACTCAGAAACACAATGCAAAGCCGGGCTATAAAACAGTATGTCATACAAGCATAATGTAATGTGGATCTTCTTATGTAGCTTATGTAGATCTACGATGGTTAGCATCTTAAAGATAAATATATTGATAGAACATGAAAATGGTCTTAATATCATGAGGATATTTAGAGACTGTTCTGATGTTTTGACACATTTTAAAGATTAGCTGTATGGCCAAATATCTTTCTAATATCTTGTTGGAACTTGGATGCAGACCTGATGCCTTTTATATCTTGGCGTTCAGTGGCCCTGCAGTGACACAGCAAAATACAACAAATACAACAAAATGTTAGTTCTTAACTTCTGAATGATTTTGCTGGCAGGGTTGGTTCAGTGGTTAGAGCACTGAGCCATTAATAACCAGGTTGTTTGTCTGATACCATGGCTTGGTAGGCCGTCGTCATCTCCCCAGCTCTCATGTGTCTAAATGTAAAATCTCAGTTTTTACTCCTTTAACCTCTGAAGTATATCATGTCTCATTTTGTCTAAAGCTAAATTTCTAAGCCATTTTATGAGAAACATTTGTGACAAAGTTGATCTTTAAATAAAATCTAAGTAAGAATCACACCTACATCTCCTGATACATTAAAGATTAAAACTTAAGCAAAACATTTTTTGGTTTGGTCATTTCACACCTGCCTTGTTTGGTCTGGATCTTCTGACTTTTCAGTTTGTTCTGAATCAAAATAGCAGCTATGAAAGCTACCATGAACCATAGTCCAGACCAAAGAACCAACATTTGATTAGTCTAAAAGTGGTGGTTTCGATCTGGATCCAATTTTGTTTGCCTCCAGTGTAAAAGCACTTTTCTAGATGGTTTACATTTTCGGACCAAATGTCAGAATTAGACAAGGATTCAAACCAAGTCCAGGCTGATCTAAATGAGACTCGAGGTGTAATCTATAATAAACTATTGGACAACAGAAGAAGTAAAAAATAACTGGTGTTGTGTGAAATAAGAATTTCCTTTGCATGCACATGCATCATGTGTCAGTATGGATGCAAATGCTTATGCTTGTGACTCCTGTATCTACTGTAACTGTAGATTAAGCCTTATTTATAAACAGAAATTAAGGGAATCTGTAACACTCATTCTGTTGCGTGATGTATGTACACACAAAGGGAACTGAATTCTGTACACCTGGAAAGGCATCTTGACAAACTGACTACATTCTACAAACCAATCAGTGTAAAGTATAGAGAGAAGATGCCAATGCAACAGATCATAGCAAAGTTCTTTAGTATGCTCCCTTAACTGTAGTGTGAAAACTAAACTCACCAGACTAAATGTATACAATCTAAAAAGCTGAAAATATAGACCTAATAATGATAGTACAGTAGAAGCATTTACAGATGACATAATATCCTATGCCTTGAAGGAATTCGGAAGCACATTTTTTGATAAAAGTAAAGAAGTCAGCCTGGTAATGTGAAAATATATTAATGGACTATAGAGCCAGGCATCCATCCTGAAGATATTCCAATAGAAATAAAAGATTCTGATATTGGATGATATGTTGCGTGCAATGGATGGAAAAGATTTTGCAGTGTCATTGTTGGGCCACTGTGTGCCAATTTGGATGAAGGAAAGGATATACAATCGTAAATATGATACTGTGTTTATTTACATATAGAGTCTGCCAGGTTGATTGAACAGATTGGCTAAAAAGCACAGAGAATCCAAAAGTTTGTCCAACTGCAGCTTATTGCAGGAAATGAATCCGTTCAGTTCCACCACCACTCTCTTTTAGGGTCTCTGATAGCAGTGCAGAACTACTTTTGCTTACTTTACTATGTGAAAGAAAGTCGTATTTGATTTTATATAGTGGCACAAGATACCATGAGGTGTAAAAATGCACTGTAGTCGAGTCATTATAAACACATCAAGTGAAAATATACTGTATTAAGAAAAAAGATGATGTAAACAGCAATACAAGATAAGCTAGCTGTGTGTGTCTGGGAAACCAATCAGCGTTTTAGGGAACAAAAGATCAGCACATTAAAGGCCAAAAAGAAAGAGAAAGAGAGAGTGAGTGAGTGAGTAAGTGAGAGAGGGCTAATGAAGAGCACCAGATGTTGAATTTTCTTCCTAGACGTTCCCTGTGTGGAGGTGCTGATGTTTCCCCCACAGCGTTTAGTAATGAGAGGAAGCCTGGAATTCGCTTCTGGGAATTCCATTTCGGCCTTCCGAGATTTCCCAATTTCCCCTGTTCGGCCAGGCTGTACTGATTGGAGCGTCTGATGAATCAATTACCTACGGTGCTTCCAGTGGCGGAAGGCTGTACAAGATGGCGGGGTAGATGTTTAAGAACAGGGGGCCAAAGCAAACCTAAAGAAAACACCAGGCTTATACAGTATGTCCTCTGTCGGCCAGGACATACAAGCAATGACAGATTAAAATTAGAATTTCATATTGGGTTCGGTTACAGTTTAGTGGAATGCTATTTTGCTAATAGTTGGTAAAAATGTAGCATGTAGAATTTAAACTTTATTCTTCATAAGCAAGGAAACTCAACTTGCGTTTCATTAAAGCAAAAACGTATCGCTCGGCTAATACAAATTTCATTTCACATTATGTTTTAAATATAAGTTTAAAGAGACAGTCCATATGTTTTTGTTAAAAATGTGTAACTACACTGAGCAGGCTAAGACCTCTTCAGGTCTTAGTATACGTTTCTATAGGTTGAAAATGTGAATAAGCAGATAAAAAGTACATCTGCATTTCTGATATCTCCATGTTTGCAGTAGCTCTTGTATCAACACCATTAGCAGCACAATGGTTGCTCAGGTAACCAGAAAAAGCTGTCATAGCCCAAAAAAGAGTGAGGACACTGCAGAGGTAATGATACAACACATTTTTTCTTCAATATTTCTGAATATGATTTTTTACAGTGTCCAT
This sequence comes from Astyanax mexicanus, assembly GCF_023375975.1. Classification (NCBI taxonomy): domain Eukaryota; kingdom Metazoa; phylum Chordata; class Actinopteri; order Characiformes; family Acestrorhamphidae; genus Astyanax; species Astyanax mexicanus. Next base: position 33,629,806 of record NC_064408.1, read on the forward strand.
TTCAGCTCAGTGTTAGTTAGGAATAATGGAAACAGAATGATAAGTGAATTTTATTTTTTTTAGGTAACTTGATGTCACGCTTAAAGTAAAAGTCTTGTGAATATGTGTGTAGGATTGTTTTAAGAGTGTGTGTGTGTGTGTGTGTGTGTGCTATTCTCAGACAGCGTGCTTTGTTGGAGATGAAAGCGGGATGCTGTGTGAGAGAGGAAATGGCCGCCTGCGCTGGTTTGTAAACTTGGCTCTAATCGAAGGATCCGTTTGGCACCTCACTACACAACAGGAAACGCCCATTTACTCCCCAAAAAAACCCTTTCACCCCCAAAAACCCTTTCACCCCGAAAAGAGGCCGGCCCACCAAAGACCCCTACACAGGCCCTTTCACCCAAAAAGCCTTGTTTATCCTAGAAGCCCAACTCTTTCAAAACATCCCTCTCGTTCAAAACATCCCCTCCTCTCCAAACACAGTTCATCCAAAGAATGCCATTACCTCACATATTAAATAATCAATACGAGACACGCCGTTCACACAAAACAATCATTTCCCCAATAATAACACAATAAATAAACACAGACGTCTTCAGCAAACAAATACAAAATAAAGACATAAGCATGAGTCCTGTTCTTCAGTTTATCACCCACTCAATGGGATTTTTATTAAAGACGATCACATTTATCTCAAACCACTTCAGTCCATCTTTCATTCAACTGTCACTGTAAAGAAATGTACATAGATACTGTAAAAGGCAAAAGAATTGAAAAGATATTGCATTTCAAGACCAGCAAGAATATGTATACTAATATGACTAAAATGTTCATAAAATAAGTATTTAATGCTAAATTGCTCTTATATAAGAATTCCTGAAGTGCTCAGCTTCTTTATCTCCATTCTAAATAATATTTGTGCATTTATTTGAAGATCCACTTCAACTGTTCCACTTCACAGCATTTTCTCCAGAGCCGATATGAAAGTGACATCTTCACTTCGTAGAATGATGATGATCATGAATGATGATTAAGGTTACGCTATGACTGAAGTTTGGAAGACCCTGCCGGAAAACTTTTATCCTCTTTTACCTTTAGCAACCCACCCACACACACTACCAGTCATAAGCTTAGAATCACTATATTGCAGATTGTGGTCTGAAATTGTATTCAAATCTGATTTTAAATTAATCCGATTTTAAATTTTCTTCTTTTTTTTGTTGCTTTAGACACATATTTAACTCAATTAGACATGTATTAAATTTTGTTTTTCAATTAAGTGTGACATTTTCAGAATCATTTTTGCTTGAAATGTCATTTCACACTGAATTGAACCTGTTTTTTTTCTGAATTAAAATGTAGTCAAACTTAAATCTTCAAATGTTGCTTCAGATATGATATTTTATTTTATTTTAAATCTGATTTCAAATTCAGTTTTACATCTCACTTTAACATCTGAATTCAAATTTGCTTTTGAATCTGATTTCAAATGTCTGCTTCAAATTTTATTCCATGTCTAAAAAATGCAGAACAAATATGGTTGATAATTTACAAGTATATGTATCTATTGTTTTTTTATTTTATGTTTAATTAGAAGTATATTTTGTATTGAATCTGAAACTAAAAATAAATGAAAACAAAAAAAATTAAGAATAGTTGAAATGACTAAAACTTGTAGCATGAAGTTATAATCAAATTAAAATCCACAGTGCCTTTTGATGAAATCCTGAGGCCGATTACACAACAATATATATAATATGTAAAGTACTGTACTATATAAATACACAATTGTGCTGTATTATTTACATAATATCATTTTCTTTGTCATTTTACCAAAACAAACTCAAATATATAAGATATTTTAAAACATTTTAAATTAACTTCTAGCATCTAGTTTATGATACTGAGATTCAAAACCTCTGAATATAGTGAACATAATGCACTTACATCTACCTTTCCTTGAATCTGCTACTGCTAACTTGTACTGACTGTTCTTTCCTGAAACCTCCCTCCTTCCCAAACACTGATTACTTCCACCTTTTCATTCTTTCTGGAGACCAGAAGAAGGAGGTGTTGCCATAAAGTCACAGCAAGATGCCACTCCATAACAACAAAACTCCATTTCTCCCACGACTGCCCTCTACTGTTGCTCCATTCCAGTCTTTTGGACATTTAAGTTATCAACTCCATACACTCGTTTTACCGGAACTCGGTTTAAACTTGACAAAATGACAAAAATCTTCCAAACACATAACCGTTAAAATAAGCGTACAATGTTGGTGAAACATATCAGTGGAATTGGGAATGAGCAGTACCTTGTGCTGTTTTCCTTACATACATGCTCACAAAAATTAGCATAACATGACATATAACATTAAAATGATAATTGCTCATTGCTAATCAGCCTGTGAACCACAGCACCAAGCCATCAGCTCGCTGTGCAAGGGAGGGACTTGTTCTTGTCTCAAACAGGCTGATACTTGATCATAGCAGGAACCCATAAACACTTTTATCAAAGTAAGCGTTTACTTTTTAGATATTATTTTCCAGCAGTTTAACAATACAATAGGTGCGGGGGTGCTGATAAGGTTAACTGAGATGAGACCCTGTCTCTTTTCAAAAGCGCACCCCATTGTTTAGATGGACTTGGGGTGGTGCTCTGTCTCCATTAGTTGTGACAGTCACAGGGACTGATGACTTGGCAGTCAGTAAGTCTACTTCCTGTTAGCTGTGTTAATAATGGAGAGTACTTCCTGTTTGAGTTCTGCATGTCTCAAAAAAAAGTGCAGGACACGCTTGTGTCTGTTTTCTTCTTTTTTGCTTCGCCAGATTTTCTGTCTTCCGTCACATTCCTTGACGGCGCATTTCTCCAGAGGTTGCTTGGATGTTAATGCTTGCAGAAATACACTGCATGTTATTGCTCATATAAAAACTGATGTGTCTGATGTGTGAACTGGCTCCCTAGTTGTAATATGTTGACTGGTTACTAGATAAATTATGTAATGTGTTAACTTGTTACTTTATTGACTTGTAGCATGATGACTTGTGACTGGTTCAAGAATGTCTGATTGGTTTATTTGTTACTGGCTGATGTGTTTATTGCATAAACTGCTTTCTTATTGATTTGTGTAACTTGTTGAATTGTTACTTGCTGACTTGTGTAACAAGGTGACTTAACTTTAACCTACTGATGAAATCTGTTGACTTGTTACTAGTTGACTTGTGTTACTTGTTCATTTGTTACAGGTTGACTTGTACAGCTCTGCAAAAAAAGAGACCACTTAAACATTTTACCAAATTGAAAACCTCAAGAGGAAGATCGATGATCACAAGCCATCAAACCAAGCTGAACTGCTTGAATTTTTGCACCATCAGTGGCATAAATTTATCCAAAAGCAGTGTGTAAGACGGGTGGAGGAGAACATGCCAAGATGTATTAAAACTGTGATTAAAAACCAGGGGTATTCCACCAAATATTGATTTCTGAACTCTTAAAACTTTATGAATATGAACTTGATTTATTTGCATTATTTAAGGTGTGAAAGCTCTGTGTCTTTTTTGTTATTTGAGCCATTTCTCATTTTCTGCAAATAAATGCTCTAAATGACAATATTTTTATTTGGAATATGAGAGAACTGTTGTCTGTAGATTATAGAATAAAACAACAATGTTCATTTTACTCAAACATATACCTATAAATAGCAAAATCAGAGAAACTGATTTAGAAACTAAAGTGAAATGAACTTAATTATTTTTTTCCAGAGCTGTACAATTCATTGACTGTTTTTTGGTTGATTGTTGTTGCATGCTTACTGAGGTTACTGAGTACATTGTGTAACCTGTTTACTGATCACTGGTGGACTGTGCAATGTGGTGATTGGTTACAAGTTATCTTGCATTACATTTTACTTGTTACTGGCTAACTTACATAAACTGATTGACTGATTATGGACTGATGTGTGTGTCTTGAGCAGTTGTGTAATATGTTGACTTGTTAACTGGTTACTGGTTGACTTGTACAACATGTTGATTGGCATCATCTTCTTTGTGGTTTGTGCTCCTTGTAGTGTGTCTCCTGTGGGGTCGAGCGCTGGACACCCACGATGACACTGTCAGTGCAAAACGGATCAGAACAAGTCCAAGACAGGGCATATCTGTTGCCACTACAATTTCAGAGAACAGAGCGTGGTCTCTGGGCATATCAGTGTTGGTCTCAAAGTCCCGGACGACGGCAAGTATCTCCTGACGCTCAGACTGCTGGACCATGCCCCTCACATTCAACACAGCAGAAACATGCTTCCTCCTGGGAATGAGAGAGAGAGAGAGAAAGATGGAGACAAAGAATGGGGAGAGGAAAAAAACATATTAGAGAGAAACTGAGACAGAAACAGACTGATTTATAGAAGAGACGAGAGACTAAACAAATTTCAATTGTTAATATGTGGATCCTGTAAACAGAGTGAGGATACCACTCCACCATGTGTCTTAGCAGAAGCAGTGCTGACTTCCTGTTTTTGTTGATCGAAGTCAAAGAAAGATCTTCTCAATTGTTTTTATCAGTTTCATTACACAAGCCAGTGGTGTCCTACTGCATTCCAGGAGGCAACAGTGGTGTTTAGTGCTTTCCCTAGTTGAAATGTGATGTACAGCCAAAAACACGATTGTTAACAGTTTCCTCCTTAGTCAAAAATAAAGTCCATCAGCCAAGATGTTGATGTCGCCTTTAGTTTTGCTTTTTTTTTTTCAAAATAAAAAAGCTTTTTTCGCTATGGGGCTAATGTAGCTAATAAGTAGGGTTGGGAGTATTGGAATACAGGAAAGAAATAGGAAAAAACTGTAACTGTAATTTGAGCTAGTTAATCATAATATTCCTTTCCTGCATGACATACAGTTAAAATGTATTAAGTAAATGCAGATTTCCTTGTGCACCAATCACAGCTGCGACCGCCTGTGTCATGTAATGTGGATTTACATTACCAATGAGGTACGCGTCAAGCTACGGCGTAGGGTACGTGGCGACACATAGGCGCTTTTGACGCAGAAGTATAAATTGGGCTTTACTCTCCAATGTAAATGTTGACTTTCTTGCAGTAAAAATCCTCTCAGCTTCAAAAGACTCCTCTCAAGTTTAAAGAAACATTTGAAGGTAAGAAAATCACCAATGAATCCATCTACATGTGCTATATAGCTGACTTTAAGTTGCCTCTCATTGCAGGGCTTCCAACTGGCCTTTGTAGCAGGATAATGCTTGCCAGAGCAGCTAGGCTTTCCCAAGAATGTGTCTGCCAGATTCCTGCTACACTTCCTTAACCTAAAGGGTTTGCCAGATGTATTGAGTATTTCTGAGACAAGCTGGGACATCAGCTTTGCACAACCTACAAGTGTGGAGGATCTACAGGCCCAGCTGCAACATGTGTGGGTAAATGTGCTGCAGAATTCCATACAGGACCCATATGCTTCCATGAACAACCTTTTCAACTTCATCTAATTCAGAGAAATAACGATATAATAATATCTAAGCCTGCTCTTTTAGTTGTGCAGTTTACCCCAATAAACATGTAATTTTGCTCTAATATTATTTTACCAACTTAGTTTAGAAATTTCGATTTTATATGTCACTGCATGTCAAATGTTCTATCTGTATATGCCAGTTGGATGTAAGAACAGGGGGGGTTGCGAGTTGTTTGATGACAGAGTTCAGCTGACCCAGTCCGTCAACAACAGGAAACTGCAGCAGCGTTGGGGTCTAGGGATGAGTTTGATCTCTTTAATCTGAACTGACAGCAAAGAGAGTGTGTTCACCAGTATTCTCTTGTCTCTCTGTGTGTGTGCGCGTTAGGAGTGTGGCACCAGTTAGTTTCCTGCGACCATGCAAGAACAGGAAGTAGTCCACAGCTACTTCCTGTCTGCTGAGCTGGGTTGTGCGTCAGCAGCCAGGAGCACTGCCAGCCAGAGAATACACAGATACACAGACATATACACACACACACACACTCACTCACATACACACACTATCAGAAACGCCTGTTCGACAGATATATGACCAGTCAATCAAACCTCTAAACCTTCCATCGTATCTACAATAAAGATTGGGGATTTTTTTTTACTATTGAAAATAAAAGTGAGAATAGTGTGTCTGTGTCTAAAATGTAAGATAAGCTTCTTATTCAGACAGATTCTGAGACAGAAAGGCATCCAGGCATGTCTGAATCTTATTTAGTTAGATGGAAATCTAGCATTCAAATTTATTGAATTAAAATTGTAAAGGATAATGGTACACAGCTAAATGCTCATATCTAGCAGCGAGCTGTCCATACCATAGCAGTGTCAGGATGTCTTAATAAAATATCTGGTCTTGTCTTGTTTAGTTGGCTTTAGTAACTTTGTGTTTTACGCAAATTTAATGATGTATGTTTGTGTTTTACGCAAATTTAGTGATGGATGTTTGTGTTTTAGGCTAATTTAGTGATGTACAATTGTGTTTTACACAGATTTAGTGACATAGCTTGTGTTTTGTGCCTGTGTGATTTAAATTAGTCAGAATCAGCTGCTTGTGTTCTTACAATCCTTACATCTACACATAGACAGTCATTCAAACTTTGAGATTTATTTCACTTTTTTATTCCAGATTACACCCCTTTCATTCGAGAAATAAAAATATTTCTTTAACTAAAAGTAAACAAACACTGATATGAGTTCGGATATCCGTATATTCAAATAACTATAACTATCTGTACCCTCATTGTTCCTCTCTGATTTATTTACTTTAGCATTTAATGAACTGTTTTCCTGTTATGTTTGCTTGTTTATTCTTTTTTTTAGTTGTTTTTGAGTGTTCCCATCTATTTTAAATATTTTTATTACTTTTCTGAACTCTTTATGTACTAAATAAACCAACTCAATAAAAACACAAGACTAGCTCAGCACCCATGTAAGCCTGTGCTGACCCTGTTGTTCCACCCAAAGCTCTCTCTCACACACACACACTCTTTCACACAGGGGAAGCTGGCATGGAGACTTTCCACTCAGGTCTGAGTGCAGGGGAACTATTTTCAGCGAGACATTCTGACATTCTTAAGAGTTCAGGAAGGTGAAGTGTTTTGAAAAATAGCGTCTGTGTGTGCGGAGGCAGGAAAGGGCAGGGTCAGGAGGTTTACTTATTCATGAATGAAGAGTGTCTGTGAGTGACAGAGTTCTGACCTGTGTGCTTCCGTCCAGCAGCTCCGTGTTTCAGATAGACGTTATGTAAAATGATGAAATGCTGGGTGTTCTAGAGGTGAAGTGGAGATAACACCTGAAAAATGAGTGACCCCCCCTTTCCTGTTTTATTTTATGTCTGACATCCTGTCTCGGTGTGTGTGTGTGTGTGTGTGTGTGCAGGCATATATTTGTGGAAAGTGCAAGTGTGTGCATATGTTTGTACAATAGCCATTATGTGTGTGCACGCATTTATGAGTTCAAGAAGTTCAGAATTTAGTCTAAATTTACTTAGATTTACCGAAGACATTTGTGTGTCATTCAGGATTAGGGTGGGAAATCACAGGGCGTCTGACAATACAATTAGGGGTGCATTGATTTATGGAATTCTGTTCCAATGCCGATATCCAAAATTATAATTATAACCCAGAAATTAGCAAATACTAAAAATTATATATTTATTGGTGTCAGATTTACAGAATAAGACAAATACTAAACACAGAAGTGAGTGATTTGAATCCTCCTTAAATAGGAATTTGGTTTAAAAGTGTTTACAAGGTTTGGGACATGACTTGATTAGATTTAAAGCTGATTATATGTGTGTAGTTTTACTGCACGATGCACAAGAACAACAAGCCTTATTCATGGTGTCTCCAAAGAATCTATTGGAATGCTTTGGTGCCATATACACAGATGTCACTTTTATTAGAGTTACTGTAGAGAGAGCAGTTTTGGCAGCAAGTGGAAGAATCACGGCATATTACAAAAGATGGACATAATGTTTTGGCTCGCTGGTGTATATTAGTAGTCCTGACCTATTACTGAAATCATGTGGAGTAAAAAGCAAAAAGCAAGTTGTTTCTAAACGTAAGTTATTCATGGTGGTGCAAACAGCCAAGTTGAAAATTAATCAACAAGCCTGTCTAAAACAACTAGCAACAGATAACAAGGGATAGCAAGGGATGAGAATGATCAACAAAGAGAAACCTAAGATGTTCCCACAACAAACACTGCCTACACTAACTGAAGAATGCTTTATTCAAACCATGTCTAATTTTAAGTGTCATACTGAGGTTTGACTGCCATATTGCATTAAATGAAACCATTTTTCATCAAAATCAAAAAAAGGCAAGAATAAACTAATCCCTGAGGTGTTGAACAGAAAGCCGTATGACTTGTCAGTGTGTAAAAAGCAGAAGTTTCAGAGCTTTTTTTTACATGTACAGTAGAATAGTGGTCTTAATATTGGTCTTAATATGCAGTGTAACACAGTCTTGAGTTTTATTTTTGCATAAAACTTTGACATTACCTGTATAGAGAAAAAGTCTATGTGTCTGATTTGGCTGTGATAGCTGGCTTGAGAAGAACTGTTCTATATTGGTGACCCATTGACACTTTTAGGGGAATATATTATATAAGTCCTAGCATATTTATAGTATGTGTACTTGCATATCACCACTGTCATGCAAAAACCTTCCGTCTTCATTTTTGTCAGCTGTTCTTTACATTTACATTTTTTTTTTTTTGAGATACTGCACAATATTTTTGCATGAATGCGACAATAAGTATGTATGTGTGTGTGTATGAGTTTTGTACCGTATATCTGGGAACTCTTTGACCAACACTCCCACTTCCATCTGAATAGAGGGCGTGTCCTCCAGGAGGATGATGTCAGCCAAGTGACCAATCACATTATCCAGCCACGAACAGGTAGACTCCTGAGAAAATGAAATAAGATAGAGAGATGCTTTTGTTCTGGGTGTTCTTTTGTTTTTGTTCCTGTTGGATGCACTGTGTTTTTTTTTCTATAGTATAAGTCTAAACCAAAGTTTTCACACTGCAAATAAACCAAACCATAGTTCAGTTGATCTCTTTTGTCCTTTGGTCCAGACTGTGATTTCCAGCACTTTTCACACCTACTATTTTAGTCCCATACTCTGGTTTTAGATTGGAGGAGTGAATAGTATGTTTGGAAAAATGAAAAGTTTGCAACAGTGGCATTTTTCTACAGATATTTCTCCTAGTTGGATTTGGAACAAGCTGTTATTCTACCCTGAGGGTCAGTGTCTGATACTGACCTCCAGCATAAACTCTTTCAGCTGGACAGAGGAGTTTCACACCAGATATAACTATAAATATCCTCCCTTAATATCCTCTTAGGAATTAAAAGCTCGTTTTCTTCATTTCCACGGAAACGGTCAGCGCGAGGGAAAGCCTTCAAAGACAGCAGGCAGGAAGTAGCCGAGCAACTGACTTCCTGTTTTCAGTTAAGATGATGGATGGGTATTAAAGTGGAACAGTGGACAGATAACAACAACACCACACATACACAGAGAGACTCATAAAACAGCTGAGAACCTCTATCAGGATATGGAAATGCTGTGTTAGGGAGTGACTTTCCCTGATCTCAGGTGTATCTGAGATGATTACAGTCAAACAGCAGTTGTTGTTAAGCAGGGTTCTCCGAGTGTTTAGCCAAGTAGTAGACAATTCAGGGTCACACACAGCAAAGTGCTTTTGAGCCAGTTATTGCAACTGCCCCAATTGTAGCCGTGCAGTCGACCCTGTAAAACTTGTCCAACTGTAGCAAGCTGTGGCCAGACTTAAACAAAGTCACTGCTGTTGACAGGGGCTGAATTAAAGTTGGCGTAACAAAAATCACAATGTACAAAAGTTTAAACCATACTGTAGTGATGTCCCAATAGTTAGCAAAGCAGCATATTAAATATCTTTTTCCAAGGGCTGAAGCCATCTATGCATTGATCCTATCATTAAATATTTACTGATTCAATCACTGTAATGCTACAACCATCTGTACATATTTTATTTCATTTATAATAATAATAATAATAATTTCCAACAGCCTAGTTAAAAAAAAAAGTTGATCACTTAAAGCAGTGGTTCTCAAATTATGGTACGGGTACCACTGGTGGTACTTGAAGAATCCCAAGGTGGTACACTGGATGAGCTCAGAAAAAAAAATGATTTCATTAAAATATTAAGAACTGAAATCTTCCACCTGTAATTTTCCTAGTGTTTCATGTTAATTAAATTAAGCTACTATCAAACTCCACACAACAGGTGAAGAACAACTGGCAAAAGATATGACTTTAGAAGATATGACAGGTGACAGGTCCAGCTATCCATGCAGTATACAGTGTGTGTATTTGTGTGTGTGTGTGTGTTAGTACCAGGTCTTTGAAGAGTGCTTTGAGCTGTTTTGCTTCGTCCTGCAGTCGGAATGCCAGCTTCTTCCTCATTTTGAGTGACGTGCAGATGACCCTCCCTCTCATGATGGCACGAACGTACTCCACCATCACCCGCCTGTGCACCTCATTCACCAGCGTCTAGCAATCACAGCAGTGACCACGCCATAAGTCAATCAATAAATAAAGGTGATAAACTATAATACATTTATTTTTCCTAATAAGTACATTTTAGAAGCATTTTACTTTATTGGATAAAATGTCTTAATTAAATAATGCAATTTAACTATTTTTTTCCACTTATGCTGTCTGTGTAATAGCCTAGATTTCCATACTGACCAACCTTCCTTTATCTTTAATGGCAGAGTATACCAACCAGACAAATACAAATAAAACTAAAATACAGACATTTGCTGGTGTCCTAGAATGTATAGAAAAAGAACCAAGAAATCAAATAAACTAAAGTGAACGAGGAGAGAATGTTTTAGATTCTCCCTGCAATCAAACACCACACAATACACTCCATAATACACTGCTCAACACAGATGTGTGGCATTACGCTTCTGTAGTCTTACGTGGATCAAAATAAATTAGCTGGTTTGTATGACATTACAACAAAAATAAATTCAATACAGAATGCTTTTAGCTGTTTTGCTTATTCATCTCATCTATGTATATATCTATTTACATAATATACATCATGTGTCCGTGTGTGTGTGCATGTATGTGTGTACCTGATAAGGTGGACAGTCCATTCTGCGGAATTTTTTAAAGTGCTGTTTAATGGAGGCCTCAATGCTCTCATAGGCCTCAGTGTTATTCAGCCATTTCTTCCTCAGCAGCTTATCAAAGAAGGGCTGCAGGACAGAGCAAACACACTTCTTAAGTTTGTGTGTGTGTGTGTGTGTGTGTGTGTGTGTGTGTGTTTGTCTGTCTAAATTCCCAATAACCACTTCATTAGGTTCATGTAACTTTTAAGAATGCCTAATGGTCTGATATAGCTCATATTTTATGTGGTGGGATCAGATGGGTTGAATCTGGTTATAGATTTTTATTTATTTAATATGAATCTGCAATGTAGTAAATAATACAAATAATACAAATGAATGAGAAGGTGTGTCAAAACTTTTGACTGATAATGTATAAGGGAGAAAATTAATACACTTTAAAATTAAAGACATTACCATTTGGTTATCTGTACTCATCAAAATTGTACCACTCATTATTTCACTTAAATGGCAATGCTTTTACTTTTACTCAGGTACTGTACAGTAGGCCTAAGTTACAAGTTATTATATATATTTTGTATTATTTTTGTATATATTTTTTTATTATTTTGTGTAGTCGTCTGTGATATTTACTGGACTTCTTCCATAGTCACTTCTTCATAAGTTCATCTTACCCTGATGTTTTCGAATAGTTGGTCCGATAGAACTCGTACAGACTGGTTGATGATACGTTCGAGGGATGCGTGTGCTCTCTGAGATGAGTCTTCACTACCTAGAGGGTCACACTGCCTACAGCGCCCCACAAAACTCCTACAGAAACACACAAACACACACAGATATATATTATAATACATATAATATAATAAACTACATATAAACTATGACTTTATCCAAAAAAAAATAATTGTTAAGTGATCCCATTTAACCAATCACTATTGGTAAAAATCTCACTATTGGAAAAAAAAATCTTTTTTAAATTCTTTTATTTTTAGAGCCTTCATCAGTAAAGAAATAAACAGCACAAAAAGTAAGGCAACTTGTGTTTGTTAGAATATTTCTTTGTTGTAAAACCTGTTCATTTTTTAAAAAATGGTTCCTTATGTGTAAGGAACATGCATTTGTAGGATGAGCAGCAGAGCTGAGTATGTGGGTTGTGCCCATGAAAAATTAGCGAAATCCTCTGTGCCAATGTCAAACAGCTCATTCTGTCTTTGACTCGTTTGGTGTTTGGTGACAATCTTCTTGGAGTGTCGTCTTTTTAGGATGCCCGCTTCATGGTGTGTCTCTGACATCCCTCGTTATGTGGAACTTGACCTTCAATTTGGAGATGGCACTGAGGCTCACTTCAAATAGTACTGCAACTCGATTTTGTGAATTACCAGCTTGAAGTTGCCCTATCACACATTTATGCAGATCAGTCAAACATGGCATGCTGATTCTTGGAGCCCTGGACACCTACTGACCACTGTAGCAGGAACCATGCTCACAGGTGCTGCCAATCAGGGGTACCAGACGCTAAAACAATAGTTTCATTTGCAAAAGCTTATTGGCATTGGAGGAGAAGGTTTGGAAAATTTTTCATGGGTGCATCCCACATACTCAGTTTTGCTGCCTATCCCACAAATGCATGTTCCTTTTTAACAGGCTTTCCAACAGTATTTGTTGAGATTTGTTGCCAAGAAGCATTGTTACAACAAAGGATAATCTACCGAGCACAAATTTCCTTTTATGCTAAGTGTAAATAAGCACAGTTTAGTTTTGTAGCATAGTTTTAATGTAGTTTTAATGTTTGATATATAATACCAAAAAACGTTACAAATATAAAAAAAAATAGTCTATTCTTTGTATATCTGTATCACAAGAAAGCCAGTAATTATGTACTCTAGTCTAGTCTATACACAAAAAGGGAAATTCTGTTTTTTCTGTACCTGAATGGAGGAACACAGTTAGCCAGTGCGATTGTCCGGGACAGGTAACCATCACCCCAATCTCCAAACTCTGCCTGCGTCTCATGGAACATCTCTACTTTTCTCTGGAAACTAAATACACACACACACACACACAGTGCTCAGTAAAGAGGCCAAGTATGATCCCCAGCTGACCATTATTTTTTTATCATTATTTTCCACACCTGTGCAGGAAGTCAGCCAGTCCATTAAGAGTGCATCTGGCAACTCGAGCCCCCAACAGCTGGCTAACACCTGTGGATCTGTCCAGGTCAACCTTCAACCTCTGAAAGCACACACACACACACAGATTAACATAAACTAATGAACAGAGAAACAAGGTAAATCAATCTTTGTTGAAGTAACTGTGCCTAATGTCCACGGAAGGTCTTTTTCTAGATTTTGGAGCACTGTTGTGCTGTGCTTCTGTCTCACAAAAAGTTTCAAACTAATTGTTTACTTGTTTGTAAGTAACTACAATGTGTTGATATGAACAACAGGAATTTGTATATAATTATGTCTAATGAATACGACTGATGATTATGCAATTCCGTATGTAATTACAAAATTACATTAAACTTGTGTAGCATAATGTGAAGTAAATATTAAGTATGGCAAAAAACAATTGTCACTATATACCAAGTCAAACTTGTCAAACTTTTCTTTTTGCAAGCTTAAGTGACTGACTGTGGGTTTTACCTGTATGATTGAACGTGCGAGACCAGACTGGTATTCTTCGATGTGCAGCGTCTGAGCCCACCTCTTCTCCTCGTCCTCCAGAACCCGAGACAGCTCTGTTGTTACCTTATCCTGCACACACATTACAATACTCAGGGCCATATTACAAGCTGGTGTTTATTGTAATTAACTGCGGCCTCAACATAATTGCTATAATTAATGTAGAATTAAAGTACAGCCTTAGTGCTACTGCTTCCTTAGTTCAGACCAGTATATTTTATACCATGCTTTCTGAACATGTGCACTGTCCATGGTGCTGAACTCAAAAGCTTTTCTGATCTGTTCTGGGACTTTTTAGTGTGAGAGAAACTGGTACATTGTGTTTTTTTTGGCAAATACTTAAAACAAGGGTAAATTCCTTATTAAACATAGAAATAGTGAAAAGCATTAGCAGGTTATTAGCATCTTATTAACTTATTTCTTAATATTACTAAGATTAACTGTTTCTTTTGGTGTGTTTACCCAGACGGTGTTGAGACACTCCTCTTCCAGCCTGTCGATGACTTCTGGGGGTAACAGTGGCTCCAGAGAAGAGCAGTCTATAGAGCCCATTGATCTGACTGTGGCCAACACGTCCCTGCAACACACAATTGTACTGTCAGCTCAGGCAATGGTGCCACAGTGGTTACAACAACAGGTTAGTTACATAAAAGAAAATATTGAAATTGAATATTGAAAAATATTGAAAAAATATTTGGCTTCAGAAATGTTATTAGGGATGAAGGTAAAGGTTACCAGGAACAAACAATGATTATTTTTTTTTTTTTTAAAGGATCCTAATTGTGTTCTGTGATAATCCATCCAATGCAAAATGGGATTTTGATTTTGCAGTAGGGTTGAGTGTTGATAGCAGGTCAAATAGCATCAAACACATTTTCAATTGGGGACAGGCCTGGCAAAGGCATAGTTTGACCATGAGATGTCAGCAGTATATAGACACGCTTTGTTCTATTTACACTGCACAAGAATGTGCTTTAAGAAAAGATAGGATAATGTTGAGCCTGTAATGAAAACTATCAGGCTAAACTTGCATTGTGTCGCCTTCACCAGGACTGAATTGCTGAAGATGATCCTTTGCTATTCTGTGTCACTCCCTGACAGTCTGGCACAACTACCCACGTTCCAATCCTGTCGAAAAACTCCTTTCTGGGTGAAACTGTTTTTTAACTATGAGTGTATTTTAGACAAGGAATTGTTCAAATGTATAGTATCCTGTAGGAATATTAGAACAGGTTTATAATATGTTTGTAAAAACAGTAGTTGGTATGTGTAATTGGGTATATACCTGTTGTAGATGTTGTAGATCCAGTCCAGCAGTGAATAGATATCAGTGATTTGCACAGGTCCAGAAGTGATGGTCTTCAGGCGTCTGGCCACAGCTCTGTGGTAACTCTGCATGTAAACCTGTAACACTTTGAAATCTGTCGGATACACCGCCACCACGTTTCTCCTGGCTGCATCCATGTCCTCCACCACACGGCCCCTCAGACGCTCCAGGAACACAGCCATCTGCCCTGCGGCCAGACCCCCTGGCTGTGGCAGCGACCAATCGGCAGCTTCGCCCACTGCCTCCGCCCACTTCTGCCTAAGCTTCCGAGGGCGTTTGTTCGGACGGGTCCCCTCAAACAGGTCAGACTGGGCTCCCTCACGCTGGTCAAAATTGTCCACTTCTTTGAGCTGCTGGTCCTCCTCGCAAAGGTTGGCCTGGGCCTCTTGGCGCAGGGCCCACACATGATCAGCATGCTCCTCCTGCTGAATGACGAGGACCACCAGTCCCAGCTGTGGTCCGGCACATGGTTGGCGCAGCGACTCACGCACCACGTCCCACATTTCCCTTTGCAGTGCTTCGTACAGAAGCTCCACATCTTTGATCTTGCGTAGCCTCGCGTCCCATGGGCTGGGGGGCTCCTCCTCGCACAGCCCCGCCACCAGGGGGAGCCGGAGAGGAGAGGAGAGAGGTGGAGGGGTTATGGCAGTGGGTGTACTTGCAATGGGTGGAGTTTGGGCAAAGATGTTGGGGTCCAAAGCACACTCTCTCTCCAGCTCTTGGATGTGGGTGTCAGCCAGGAGGAGGTCCCGCTGATTGACCAGCTGCAGAATTTCTAGGACTGTGAGAATGAATAACACATATAGTCCAAATAAAGCAATGTGTAAGAGTTCAAAAATACATATTTTAATAAAGAAAACCGATTATTTGAAAATGATTGGTGGGAGAAGAAATTGCTTACTGAACCAATTCAGTGTAACCATTGCCAATGGTTCACATTGTTTTAATTTTTACTACACTTTTTCATTATTTTGAATATTGATTATTATGTAATTAACTACAGCTAAGTAACTGTTTTTAATCCTTTTTTAATAGCATAGCAAAGTGTTCATGTGCCATGTGACACAAATGTCAAAGTGAATGCTCTGTGATCAAATTAACATGATAAAGAAGTTTATTCCTTAGTGATGCCACAGCTTCCTCTGTAGTCAGGACCTTATCTAGAATTTAAAACAAAATTTCACTTGTCATCATATATAAGGTGTAGACCCTCCACTGCTTTATGAGTGATCATAATCTCCTCTTGAGTGTATAATGTGCTCAGAGATTTAAATGAAGTTTTCTCATTAAGTTGAATTATTTTGTTCAAAGCATGTTCTGTGTTGACACAGCTTTTTAGCATATCTGTTATCTAAATGAATCTGCAGTGCTGCATATGTATGTCATTTCCTGTATGTGTGCTGGCGTCTGATTGGTTGATGACTCAATGGGAATTCTGGCTGGCCGTATCACCTTTAAACTTTCGGAAGTCTCTAACTGCCAATGGAACTTACTTCCGCCTCATTAAGGTTACACACGCACACATGAAGATAATGATGGCCTTCCAATAATTCAGGTTCAGAGCAGTTGTCTGGCGGAGAACATTGCAACACAGGCAAATTAAGACTAACAAGGTGTTCGGATCAACAGTTCAGAACAACAGCAGCTAGGTCAAGACACAGACTACAGACTGTTCCTTAAGAGGCGGGTAAACAGACTGAGGAAGGCTTGGGTCAGGTCAAACACATGGATCAGTCCCAATGCACGGTCACTACAGAGAACAATCATTAGTGATGACGCACAGCAGCACTTTTCTCTCTTTCAGTTCTTTCATGTTTCTCCTCTCTCATTCTCCTTCACGTTCCAACAAATATTCAGTAAAAATCCTGAGTATACCAGTATTTTGTTACTGTTCTTAAGCTGTTTTGTTTTTAACACAAAGCAAGCTCACTATTCAGAGTACAGGGTGCACTTTGTTTTAAACTGTTGACAAAGCTACCCAGTGCAAGTGAATGGTCCAATGCCAGCACATTAAACATTTTTGTAAACCTGTGTTTAAAGCAAGTCATTTGATTAGACATCAGTGTCTGAGTAATTTATTATATTCTATTAAAAGATTGTTGGTCCAAGAGTGACACTGGAGTTTTTTTACCTAAAATGAGCTGATTAGATACCAGTTACAAAATTGTAACTGACTAGAGCACAAGAGCCAATCTAGAGCCATAATAATTCATGGTAAATTATATATATATATATATATATATATATATAGTATATTTGATATATAAGTATATTTGACGGCAAATACTATCGTACTTTTACTCAAGTGGAGATCTGAAAGGAGTATATCTGCTTTTTTCTGGAGTGATATTTTATCATTTGTATTACTTTATCCAAGTACCAAGTACATTGTTTGGTGTTTGCTAGTTTTACACTGTGTGGCTGAATAAGTGATAAATAATGCATCCCTAAATCACCATGTCTCCTTTTAACTTACTGTTTCAGCTTCAAAGTTGATTGTGTTTATGCTTAAGCTCTGTTGCAGTTTTTTTAAATAATATAGACTTTTGTTTTATTGTGCTAAATGATAATAGCTAATGCCAAACCAGCTAACCGCTCATATTCAGCAGTGAGCTGTAGTTAGATCGATTACTAATAAATACAGTTTCTGATACACAGAGGAGATTTATTACTACACAGTCTTCTAATAAGTAAGATAAGTAAGACAGTGAGGGTTTCAGACTCAGACTGTTTTAGTTATGTCTGTTTTTCACTGTGTTTTAATTGTGTCTCACCTGAAAGCGGTTCTCTGCGTTTGACCGGCGGCTCCTCTTCCGGGCTCTCCCGCTCCGCCTCCTGCGAGTCGCGGTTACTCAGCGAGTCTCCGCGGAGTTTACTGAGGCTGCGCAGAAACGAGGGCCTCCGGTGAGCATCCTCGTCATCCTCACCGTTCAGATCTCCCACAGGTAGACTCTCCCTCCTCTCGCTCTTCTTCCTCCTACCCGCCAGCCTGTAGAGTCAGAGAGAGAGAGTCAGAGAGAACCAGAAAGGAGAAATAGAGAGTCAGAGAGAGAGAGAGGGAATGGGGAGAGAAAGAGACCAGAGAGAGAGAGAAGGGGGAGAGAGTGTTCTATATAGAGAGAGCAAAGAAATTTAAATTCAATTGTTTACCTAAACTTGTGTTTAAACGTACCTGTATGGTTATCTCATGTTCTATTTTGTTAGAATAATGTTGAATATAGCTTTGGCATAAATGAAAGTGAGGAGGGGTAAAGAGAGAGAGAGAGCAGAGAGAGAAAGAGAGGAAGAGGGTAATTTTAGAGGTACAAGCCTCATCACAGGAAAGAACATGCTAAGAATATACAGAAAAAGAAAACAAAAAATATGTTTGCAGCAGTAAGCTCCAAAGCTAGCAAGCTTTATGCATTTTACGAACTGCTGCATGCATAGGCTTCACACTTAAAACTGTTCAACTGGTCGGTGGCAGCCACGTGTGTTTACTATAACTAAAGTGCCATGTTTAAGGCATTGTGACTGTGAGCAGTGCAGTAGACCTTCTATAAACTAAATTACGTTACTCTTAACACTTAACATCTGAAGCAATACAACTGAGGAGACAGACAAAAGGGAGGAGTCACAATGTCAGGGCCTTTTTTTTACAATAATCATCTGTTAACAATTTACTCCAGCATTGTAATATTTTAATACAGATAACATCTTATTCACATCACGAGGGTTTATTCAGGCTTCTTCCTTTTCAAGGACCAAAACACAGTCCAAATGTGTTAACAGTACTGGTAAACTGGCTGTAATTAACCAAATTTCTGCTTAGAGACTGTAGTTGTATTACATTTTCTTCCCATGAAGCCAAGACTCCTAAAATTTGCTCCTAGAATAGAAGTAAAATTTTGTTAAATAAATAAATAATCAGTGTCTCATCAACTCAAACTCAAAAAAGATTTTTTTTTTGTTGTTTTTAGATTTTCTATATGTGAACAGATAACACTGTAAATTAGTATCAAAAACTACATGAGCAGGTCTGTTAGAGGATATTTATTAGCTCTATTAGCTTTGAACTCCAGTACCAAACTAAAGCAGACCTCTGAAACTTGGCAAAGTCTTGGCTAGTAGCAGTCATCTGCAGTGAAGGGGATTTTTTTTTACGTAAGACTTTAATAGGAATTTAATGGGAATCATTTCAGAATGTGCGCAAGCTAAAATCCCAGAAACTGACCATGCAATTTTCCTGCAGGAAATGAACCACCTAACAGCAATTATCAGGGGACTAATGTGTAAGGAGCAGCTGGCAGACATTGCTGGGAAAAAGTGACTTCTAGATAACAGCCAACAAAAAGATCTGCAAGTGTGAATGACAGATTCAAAGCATAAACATTATCAGTAAAATAAAGTCCAGATTTTTAGGTGTGAAAATGTATTTTCATACGACTAATTTAATATATTACTGCATGCAGAGCTGCATTGGAAGTAGCCCAAAACCTATTACCCTCCCCCGCACTAACTGTAGGTAGGTTCAGTTCTTTATGGTTCTTCTTGGCTCTGGAGTTGCTCCAGAGGTGTGTCTTCTTTAGCCATGTCCTGAATGACTCTATAAGAATTAATTAAACTCCCGCAGGGGTTGCCGGACTTGACCTGAGCGTTTTCATTGTGTCCATCCCGTGAAGCGGTTTTCTGTGTATTATAAATAAACAAACGGATGTGTGTTTGTGTGTTTATGATGTGAGGGAGACGGTGACTCTGCCCACCAGCTATTCACCCCTTAAACCTGCAGACTGCGAGGAACAATGAACCTAGTATTAATAGCCCCACTCTTTCCACTGTGTGATACAGCACACACATACCCACATAAACACACATACACACATGCACTCCACATACTGCTTATATTGCAGACATAAACAGACAGGGCCTATATGGTTCCCAGTGGTCTAGTGTGTGCTGGTGGAACTGACATTTCTCCACGTGCTGAAAGGAAGCTATGAAAGGTAAGCATGGTCATGCCCAACCCCAGTGTAGCACAAGTTCACACTGACAAAACATTTCATCCTTGAGTTTAAGGAAAATCATTAGTAAAAGTTTAGTTTGTCGAGGTTTGTAATACTACAACAATCTATATTAACACATACAGCTATGGAAAAAAATAAGAAACCACTTAAAAATGATGAGTTTCTTTGATTTTACCAAATTGAAAACCTCTGGAATATACCCCAAGAGGAAGATGGATGACCACAAGCCTTCAAACCAAGCTGAACTGCTTGAATGTTTGCACAAGGAGTGGCATAAAGTTATCTAAAAGCAGTGTGTAAGACTGGTGGAGGAGAACATGCCAAGATGCATGAAAACTGTGATTAAAAACAGGGTTATTCCACCAAATGTTGATTTCTTTCTTCTATTATTTAAGGTATTTATTTTAAGGTTTTTTATTATTATTATTTTATTTTTTTTAGCATTTGTGCAGTCTTATTTTCATATATGGCCATACTAGAATGTGGTAGTATCAGTGTTTTGTTCTGCATATCTACTAAAAAAAAAAATAAAAATCCCTCTCTATAACCCTATCATATCTTCACAATGTAACTGTAATGACAAACTATTAGAAAGATTTTGCCTGTATGGACTTTTTTTTACCAACATGGCCTTATCAATATGGGGCACTCTCACCCACCCATACACACTGTAACTTGCCTGAGCAGGGTCATGATTTCCTCGGATGCTCGCCGGTGATTTTTCTTTTTCTTCTTCTCCTTTGCAGTAGCGGGTGTGGCCGGGAGGGTGGAGCTGCGCAGGTTCCGCCCCGTGATGCGCAGGCCTTTGCTGAGTTTGCCCAGCGTCCTCACCGTGGAGGAACTGCAGATACGTTCTAAGGTCCCTCTCAGGGGAAGGCCGCCCTTTGTCCTCTCCGTGACCTTTGATCCTCCGTGAAGTTCAGCGTTGACCTCGTTCTCTAGTGCCTCGCCTTCTCGTGATGACATCACCTCACTGAAGCCCATGTCCGACTCTGCATCTTCAAAGGGGTTGAGGCTGGATGGGGGCAGGATGAGCTCCCCATTTCCGTGGTTATTCTGCAGGTTAGTCTCAACATTGCTGAGGTTACTTTTCAGCATCATCTCGTCTGTGCCATTGTAACTCCTGGACCTGCCAGGGAGCTTCTTTAGAATAGGCATTTTTGGCTCTGAAAGGATGATCACTGAAAAACAAAACAGTAGAGTCAGTTAAATTAGTAGATAAACAATGAAAGGGTCTGTATTTATTACTATTCTCCCATTTTAGCTAGACCAATTGTCCCAGGTGCTACTCAGCTGTATATACCCCATCACAAGTGATGCTCAACATCAGGAGGGTGAAGGCTAGCACATGCCTCATCCGATACATGTGAAGTCAGCCACCTCCTCTTTTGTAACTGATGCTGATGCAGCATTGCCGAGCATTTGGAGGAAAGCGCAGCAACTCGGTTTTGATACATCAGCTCACAGACGCCGTGTGCTGATTGACATCACCCTAGGAGTAATAAGGGGAAAGGGTGCCATCTACCCACTAAGAGAGAGCAAGGCCAATTGTGCTCTCTCAGGGCTCCGGCAGCTGATGGCAAGCAACATGACCGGGATTCAAATCAGCGATCATAGTTGCAGTGCTTTAGAGAGCTGCACTCTACACTGCACCCATGCATTATTATTTTTTTATGCAAATCAATCCTTTTACCAAGTTTGGCCCCAACTTCATCCAATAATACACAAATACATTCAGAAGGTATATTACTTTTCGTTTATGTTGAAATATGGATTAAGTCTCATAACTAACTCTCTCTCTCTAGCTCTTCTCTCCTCTTCTTATTTCATACATCCATTTATTTAGCTTATACAAAGGTAAGTCTTTTTCATCCAAGACTGTTTTTTTTTTCAACACAGCAAAATATATGGTGGTCAATCACAACACAACTTGATTACCAGTACATTAACTAACAGTCCTAAAAGCAGACTAACAAGAAAAACAAAGAGAGGCTGGCATATAAATAAAGTCACATAAAAATATTGCTTTTAGGTGCATAATCCTACAATAACAACAAATATTCAGACATTATTTGGTCACTTAATTTATGATTAAAAAGAATTAGTGGGAGGATTAAAATGACTTTATGATGTAGGAAATCTGCATTACAGAAATCATGACCCTCAGAGTTGTACTACTGAAAGTGCAAAGACCTCAGGCTTAAGCAGAGAGGGTATTCATTAACTGTTAATAAAAAAGGTGAGGGGGAAGCACATTCCAGAAAGCCCATAACTCTCTAATTGGGCCAACTCTAAGCAGCCTCACATTCCCACGTGTATTTTTAGCCCATTCTGAGCCTTGCAGCATTTCCTCATTTTTGTACAACAGCATACCTAGACTGCTGTTGGAGGCTTAGTGCAGCATAACTCAATTATATATTTAATTTGTCTGAATCCAAACTTAAACTGTTGATCTTAATGATTGATCTGTTGAACTTGGTTATGATTTAAATGAATTTTAGTCAGTTAAACTAAATTCATTATGTTTTATTCACATAGGCACAAAGTTGCTTTGCAGTTAGCATGTGGATCCTAAACTAAAGATTCAAACATGAGAGGAGACCTACTTAACAGTCACTTACTTGTCTGTGAGGATTTGATTGTGTTTAGCTATTGGAGCTTCAGTGGGGTCCGGTACAGATACTAAATATCGGATTCTGGATCTTATGCTCATTTCAAAACTATCACATCAAGTGCTGAGGGTTTTATATCCTATAGTCTAAGGCTAAGAGAATCCCATTCTAGTGATTTTCTATGTAGATTATCTATTAAACTAGCTATGTGCACTTGACTTGGAACACCAGAATTGGCAATAGTTGCCCATTTAAGGAATTAAATACATTCTAAAGAATTTATATTTTTTGACAGTGCAATGTTTTAAATCTAAACATTTCATTATTATCAGTATAGAATTGATTTGTAAGTATTATTTAATTTTTATAATTAAAACCTGTCCTAACCGCCTCAATCTGGTCCATGTTAAGTGTTCTGTATCCTGCCACAGTGTCTCATTGTTCCCAGTGTTCCGGTGTGTGTGCTCGTGCTAAGCACATTAGCAGTGTTAGCGTGTGTTGTCTTGGACAGTGGCTAAAGTGCGATAACAGCTTCCTTTCAACATCACTCTCTATGGAGAGTTCTCCTGACTTGCTGAGAGTGAGCACGCACCTGGTACGTATAAAAACAGGGTTAGTGGAGATCATCGGAAAAAGGACACAGATAATAAAGCAACGCTGAACAGGCTGAATATGTGAAGATCTGCCATTATTACCCATTATTAACAAGGTTAAGATCAAGGTTATGGTCTTCAAAAATAAATTAAAAATCTCAATTGCTAGTGTTTTCCTAGATGTATGCATGAATCTTAATGCAGACTATGGTACCAAAATGTCTATTCTTTCACTGGATTTAAACACACTTGGTTGACTATCAATGCAAGGCTGGTCAACCTGTCTGACTAAGCTAAATGTATGGCTTAACCAGAATCCCAAAGCTGTTTAACCAGCATAACCAGCAAGACCACGCTGGTCAACACAGCTAAAACCAGAGCAGCACTGCCCAGAGTAGCAGAAGTGCAGCAAGAGCACAGCCCAGAATCAGAGCATCCGCACAGTGCAAATCTACAGCAGCTCACAGTACAAATCAGTTTTGGAGTCATTTTTCCTGCTGTAACATTACACCGGATTTTAGGGTTCCCCCACCTGGAAAATCCCAATTTAGCCTCTGTGTATTTCCACTGGCAGTCTGCACATATTATTTTAGACAAAATTTGTGGACATTAGTCTAAACAAGTATTAACATCATCTCTATAATAGTTCTATTATATTCAATCTAATTACATTATTCTACTGCTAACTGGATTAGAATATACCTTATAAATATGACACTGCAACATGTTTCATATGCTTGTCTATCTGTTAATGTGCATGTTCTATCTTTATTCAGTCTTTATTTTCTCTATGTAGGTAAAAACAAAGGTGGCTTATCATCTTTGGCAAGCTGAGAAGGACCTTAAATATTAATTAAGATTTTAAGCAAAGTTTAGTAGATGAAGAAGTTAATTTGACCAGTAAAAGAAAACTGTCACTGGCTATTAGCTATTAACATAATCCAGCGATAGATTAGTCCAGCATGTATTTTCATTAAGGATATGTTGCTAGATGTATCATTTTTGTACATCAATGTTCATTCATTCAAAATATAGTAGAAAATCATCCTTGGACAGAACAGACAGTTACCTCAACAAAAGCAGGACAAACAATCAAGAAACAATTAATATATTATTGTCTCCAACAATCTGTAAATTCCTGATTTTAGATCTATGACTAGTGTAGTTAAGATTAATGTTACACACAATATAAGTGTATTAGATACCATAACATTATAGAACGTTATATATGCATTGCATGCTTTGGAGCCAGAGGGAGGAAGATTGATTAGATCTATGTATTTGTGTGTCCATCCTGGATCCCCTTGGGTCTCGGTTTGTGTAACTTGTTTAAATTTTGACTGTGTTTGTCGAATGCTGGAGCTGCGTCCTCTTCCAATATTTTTATCTGTTGTTAACGCAGCAGTGCCGCAGGAAACCCGCCTCATAAATATTACAGTCATGAGAGGAAAGCTCTGTTTATTTCCCTGGTAATATGTATGTGTTAAGGACAGTTCTAACTAAACACTGGTGATTCGCTAGAGAATTCCCGGGTTTGGCCCGGCACTCTGCCGCACAAATGATTCAGTTCGACTGACAAATTACAAACAGGGACATCTGCAATCAGATTTTAAAGAGACTTCCATGCCAGCGATGCCAAAATACTTGTATATTGCAGCTTACAATAATCTCTGGAACATGTGGCAGGACACGAGGCTCAGCTACAAAGGACCACAAGCAGACTCAATGGGGTGTGTGGGGGGTGGGCTGCAACCAGTGAACCCTCGGTGCCCTCATGGTTGAAAAAGCAACGCTAGTGCCCACTATTGGTTGATGCTATAAAGCGCCTTCTAAGGCTCCCTACTAGAAAGTGTCCTATAGGGTGCCTCTTCCACTAGTGGAAATAGGATGCAGTGCTATATAGGAGTTTCCTAAAGTTGCCAGACCATCATCAAATGTGATGTGGTGTTTTAAACACACTTAACATTACAAAAAGCTCATTCCTTACTTGAATTCCATCCATTTCCATGGCACCTTTAGAATGTGCAGGCCCTATGTTGTCCATTGGGGGTTCTCTCCACCATGAAAAACATTTTAAAAGCACAATGGCCCCTGACAAGCGGTGGGATATATTAGGCAGCAAGTGAGGACAGCAGAAAAAATTAACCAGTATAAACATCTGACTTAGAAAAACAAGAAGAAGAAAACTGGTAACAGGGTAATGGACACTAAAGGCTTATTGATTTAAGTCATCAAGGCTCCATCTTGCAACTTCTAGGACTTTTAGGCTATTTATTGGCCCAATCCTATTTCATCCCTTTGCCCTACCCCTCTGTTTTGTGTGTGCTCACCTAGGGGGAGGGTATAGCGATTCTTGTTAGGCTGGAAGGCTAGGGGGAAATGTTAGGGCTATATGGCCCTTTAAACAGAGGCACACTCAAAACAGAGGGTTGTGAAAATCACTGGCAAGATGGTAGCACAAGTAACTAAAAAAAACACACAAATGAAGTATATTCCTTGTTAAATTTACGATAAGTACTATATGATCATAGTTTAATGTGTCATTTCTATTTTCTATGGCCATTTTCTTCCTAACAAGCATAGAAAATTGCTAGTACTTCATCTCAATAGCTAGCTAGCCAGCTAGCTAACTTTCCCTTAATACCTTACCTTACCTTACCTTACCTTAAATAGTGCGAAAGACAACAGAGGCTGCAGCTTTTAAGGTGGAATGGAAAAAAGCTAATTAAAAAACTAACCACATTTTGGAAGAATATATGGTGGCCTAAAGCTAACAAGTTAAGCAGCAGCTAGGTTGCTTTAATTTACTTTACTTTAGCATGCCACTGCTTAGCTATATCTGTATCAAGTGCATGAAGCATTGTCCCAAATCTTAAAGGGGATGATTTCACCTCTTCCTCTTGTAACTCGTTTCCAAGGGAAAGGTTACAATCGATAACAAGGGGTAGGTGTACAAAAGAAAAATGGGATTGGGCCAAAGTATCTGCTGCCAATGTCTTGGTGCCAGATAATACAGGACACTGTTAGAGGTCTTGCTTTGGTGCCATCAAAGGAGGCCTACACAACATTAGGTACCATTGGGTCAATTCAGAAAACCTTTCACTATACTGTACACACTGCACAAGTCTACTACATCTACTGACTAAAATTATTACCTCAGGGGGCTGCTTGGGAATGCCCAACTCTGTGTAAGTTGTGAGGTGTTATCTTGTGGCCAGCATGCTCATTGCAAGACAACATCAGTGTGAGTGAGGCCTGATAGTGGGTGACAGATTAACGGGACATTACATTTACGAAGTTATGTAGGCATTTATCATTCCATGATCCAGGAAGGAACACATTGTAGAAAACCTTACTACCCACAGTGGACAGTCCAGTGACTGGTGGTGTAGGACTAGAAATGTTTGTGTATCCCACAAGTCAGTGCAGCACTGCTAAGCCTCAATGGTACGTGGGAAAAGTCATAAAACACCATGCTTACTATGCATACTAGTCTTGTGTTCCATGACATTTCGTAAATTCCAGTGTATTAAGGAGAAATCTATTGTTACACATAAATAACCAATCAGAAATTTGGTGCAATCAGAAAATCTCAGTTCTGGTTCTTTAACAGTGTCATTGCATAGATTCAAGTGTTAAAATCAATGTGTTAAAAAGCAGAGTGGGTATGCATACATTAAAACATGCTACATTTGTGGGGACTTACAAGAAAGTACAACTAAATACCATTAATGGGTACTGGTTTAACACCTTATCAGACCAGGATTTATGTCAATTACATAAAAAGCTTTTATGTTTGATAAGAAATGTGAAAAGCATAATTGTAATTGTAATAAAAATGGCTTTTTCTGAACTTCATTTTGAAATCAATATTTTGCTGAATACAAACATGCAGAATTTTGGGTTGATTCCTGTTACTGATCTGGAACGTTGGAGAGTGGAAAGTTCAAAAGTTTGGGCACCCTTTTTCTATTTGCATAAATGAATATGCCATACTACTGTATATGAAATATAGCAAATAAAATATTATTGCTAATTACATTATATAGAAGTGTTCTCTGGATTTGTTCCCTTATTTGCATTTTGGTCATTTAATTAGGGGTGTCCAAACGTGTACAGACAACAGTAACTATGATCTATTATAAGCAGCTCTAGTTGAGATTGGACAAAAACTTTGCATTCTAATTGGTCAATCAATGATTTATTCAATCTAAAGTTCCAAACATGTTTAATGTGACTGGCTACATTCCGGCAAATGGCTAACTTTTATGTTTTAATCATATTATTAATTATTATTTTATTTATTTATTTATTTTATTTTTATCGGTTCCATTTTTAGTGAAATGGAACATCCTCACTTGTTGCAGGTGTTTGGGGTAATCAACTGGAACGGATGTTATATATGTTGTTAACACCTACTGACACACTCAGACATACATGTATGTACACACACACACACACACCTGCTGACACTGCAGGAAGATCTCTCTCTACCAGTTGAAAGTGTGTGTCCTGTAGTCAGCATTGGTTCATTCATTCATATTTCAACATGTTCTCACCCCCTCCACATACACAGAGAGCTTTATGGTGTGTGAGGGGGTATAGAGTGTGAGTTAGTAAACGCAGGGATTTCAGGAACCACAGGGCTCAGAACAGTTGTAAATCTAGACAGGCAGTTACATAAAAAGACAGGGCACTCCTCGATAACGTGTGTGTTCCACATAAAATGAGGTAAGAGGTGATGGGTCAGTGTGTTTGTTGAGTTGGAGAGGAGATGGACTGTACTGCAGGGTGTAGTGTGGTTTTTCCTGCCCTTGCACATTAAATCCAGGTCACTTAACGTTCTAAAGTTTTAAAATGTTTTATTAAACAGCCAGCAAAGTTTAAATTAAAAAATAAATAAATAAATAAGCATGCTTAATCAATATCACTGTATTCAGGACTCCCTCCCTGGTGAAATATTTTAATTTAATTTTTGGTTATGTTGAATCCAAAGGTGAGAAAAGTGAGAAACAAAGAATAAAGAAAAGTAATGCAGATATCTAAATCAGCCACAAAAAGAGGGAGCGAATCGAGACACAAGCAGGATGAAGGGCAGGGAGACAAACAAGACTACAGTTACAGTAGTAATACTACAGTTCCCACAATAGTGTGTAAATCCAATGGCTTACAGCTCAAGATTTCAGAACATGTCCTTATGAAATTATTATATTTTCCTAATTGTGTGAACCATATATTCACCTTGAAACTGCATGCGACGAACCGTCACCTTATACTGTAATGATTTGGTACATACTCATACATATAAGTTTTTTCTACCTCTGAGAACATCCAACAACACTGGAAATCATGCAAATTTCTATTCTAGATTGATTTGTCACAAAATAAAACATTGATCAAAATAAAAACAGCATAAACCAGCATACATGGTCAATAGCAATTAAACTTTATATACATATCTCCAGCAAAAACAGTATTTGGTGTGTTTTGGGCTTTGGCATGGAGGTCAACCACCACCACACCAACATAAACTGTCTATCTCTGTCTTTACATCCATTTCTGTCCGTCTCTAATTACTCTTCTCTCTCTTTTCATCTCTCTCTTTTTCTTTCTCCATTCACATATGTCTCTCATTATGTCCATCTCTCTCTACCTCTTTTTTCTGTCTTTCTGTCCATCTTTATCAATCACAGAGAATTTTGCTCTTTATTTCCCTTTCCAACTCACTCTCTCGCTCTCTTTCTCTCGGTCTCTTGTTTGTTCGCTTTTTTTTCTCTCCATCTCTATCAATATATTTCTATCCAAAAGTTCGCTCTCTATCTCTCAATCTCTCTCTCTCTCTCTCTCTCTCTCTCTCTGGCTTTCTTGCTCTGTCACTCTCTTCTTTCTCTCCATCTCTGTCTCTCATTATGTCCATGTCTCTACATCTCTCGCTTGTTCTGTCTTCTTTCTATGCATCTCTGTCTCTGTCCATCTTTGTTTATTAAAGAGAATTTTGCTCTCTCTCTCTTTCCATCTCTCTTTGTGAAGTGATTGCATAGTCGGCATTTCTCTATTTCTGCTGGAAGTGCTAACAGTAAAGTAAATTTGAATATAAGTGTCTTCTGTGTTCAGGAATAAACTTAATTTTAATGAAGTTGAGGCGAGATCTTTAGGGAAGGTCAAGTGTTCAGTGTTTCCCTAAAAGACCTGATCAGTTCTTAGAACTTCTCAGAGTAAGTCTGAAACTTGCCGTCCCACAGACAAAGTTTATTGTCTCACAGGTTAGAAAGGAAGTCTTTTGTGACATCCTCACAACCTATCAGGAACATCCTCATGCTGTTAGAGTAAACTTTTACACTGCTGTGCCATTTTTCTATTTTTAAGATTTTTCCTTTCTGTAGCTCAAATCTTACTTTAGAACATCTAAAATATGCTACACGTGTGATAACTAAAGCAATGTACACTTGTTTAGTTTGATCCTAAGTTATACTACTGAGAAAAAAGCAGGCTGGAAACAATAGGGGTTCTGAAGTGTTCTGCAGGAATTAAAGGACCAAATAATTCCACTTAATGTCCTCTGAATGTTAGAGCTGATTTTTGTTAAGTTTTCTTTTTTAAAACAATGTAGTGGGCATTCTTGGTGTTTACAGTATGTTGTTTCCAAAGTGTTGCTTGTTAAAAGGACGCATTCTGTTAACTTGGATGTATTTGCAAAATTGATATACTGTAGTTTGAAATCATGTGGTTTTTAGTACATGAATACACTTAGAGGCTACAAGTAGCTATTTTAAACTATCAATTTACAATCAATCAAACAATCAGTCAATTAATAAATATGATTCATTTAGAATCCTAGGCACTAATTTTGTATTAATTTTATGGTATTATGTATTAAAGCAGATTATAATCGAATACATTGTTTTAATATAAATCTGCAACTTTTTTATCCCTTTATTTGGGATTTGTGTTCATGTTGCCACCTAAACAAATGGGCATGTGAAGACATATGTGGAAATATTACTTGGCTGTTTAACTGAGGAGATGTCAAATTTAAAAAAGCCCTTCCAGTGAATAATAACCATATATCAATTATTAACTCATTTGTTTAAAGAAATTAATTAATTATTTTTTTAAAGACATGTAATATAAAAAAAAACTAAAATGTGCTTTATTTAGATTTAGCTTTTATTCATATTATTCATCAAAACACATAAGGCACTTAAAATGAAATAATGTCCAATCATAAAGATAATAACTGATTTCTCCCAAAATGGAAAAATGGTTAATATATAGTTTGTTTGAAAGTGTTCAGTTAAACAGTTCAGGTTAATAGCTGAAGGATACAAAATGCTGAATTAATAACATCAGCATAAAATTGATCTAATAGCAAACCCTTTCAATGCAAAACACCCAGAAAACCACAACTGAATCAAAACCAAACCATTAAAACCAGATAAAAAAAAAAACTAAAATTATTGTACATTAGCATTTAACTTCTGTCTCCTATAAGATAACCTGATATTGCTGAACATGTTGAATTTCTTATGTCTAAATTAATAACACATATTGAATTTAAATATTAAGCATATGAATTTCATTTCAGCACTTGATTTTGTCTCATAAGCATCTTATCCAGCATTAAACTCACACATACACACTTAGACACTTACCTTAGGCTATGATAGACAGGCGCCTCACTGCAGTGCCATACCAGTGTGTGAGGGCATACAGGAGTGAGAGTGTGTGTGCATGCGAGAGAGTGTGTGTGTGTGTGTGTGTGTGTATGAGAATGAGTTTCTCCTTCAGAGGTGCCAGAGTGGTCTGGTGGAATGTTAAATGCTGTCGCTCAGTTTGCTACCAGATGATGATGCGTTATCCTGAGGAAACAGAGACACCCTCCCAAAACACACAGACATACACACACACACACACACATACACACACACACATATACATAGACACATGTATAGAACGTGCAAAAACTCAGAGTTGCATTGCCAGCATCCTGATTACATTTGGAGTTTTATTATTTAATGTTTAATTTTTCATTGCAACTGTATTGTCTCTAATGCTTTGGGCAAAAACATTAAATAAACAGGACTGATCACTAAGACAAGATGCAGTCAATCAAACAAGACAGGAGCAATTCTAGTATCAGAGATTAAGGGGTGCACCCAACAAACCCAGCCCCACCACCCCCTCTTTAAAAAAAACATGTTGATAACATGTTCATGAGTTTTTTTGCAAAAAATCACTCTTACATACAGAGATATCACCAGCTTTATTCTAGCAAGTTTCAGTCTCTTTCAGAATGAGCCATTTAAGGGCTTTGTCACTTTTATGCAAATAAGCTGGTTGGTGTGGCGCAGTGGATAACACCACTGCTTGTCAGTGAGCTACCACATCATGTGGGACACTAAGGTTCAATTCCTAGCCTGGGTGACTATGCAGTGCTGCACTAATAAGAGTCCTCGGGCAAGACTTCTAACACTACATTGGCCCACCTCTGTAATAGAAATAACACTGTAAGTCGCTCTGGATAAAAGCGTCAGCTAAATGCCATAAATGTAAATGTAAGCTGTAGCTGCCCACATCATGTACATGCTGAGCTTTTACCACACGTTGGTGTTTGCTTGTGCTAAATGCCAAAACATGAACAAGGTAGTTCATGTTTAACTGCAATAGAAGCACAAAACTCGCTGTTATGAATTGCTGACTTGCCACAGATTCCTCCATCAGACGAAGTCTGCTGGCTTATCCTACTGTGTACTGTCTGAGGTTCTCAACTAGTTGACGGGTGAGGGGTGGTGCCAGGGTGGCTCTATGCAGGTTTCCTTATTGTGACATCACAATAGAGCAGACATCCAAACTCATAGGCTGATAGAAGCATATGATTCCTGACGGCAAACTCTTTCAACTGATTTACAGAAAATGGATGGATGTTTTTTTTTTTGTAATTATAGGGGCTCGAAAAGCATGAAGAAAAAAAACTGTCTTGCTTAATATGTCCCTTTGAGGCTGTCACCAATCTATGCTATGTAATCAATCTATGCTATGCTCTGCAGTTAAATAGTATGGACAGACCTTATAAATAATTGGTAGAAATTATCCTTGGTAGGAGTGTTGTATGAAGGCTCCTTGGTAGTAGTTTACTGGTCACACAAATGGAATAGTCTAAGAAGACTTGCAATTGAAGCATTCAATTTGTGATGGGAACTTGCAGGAGAAAATAGAGCCGATTGCATTGTACCCCTTGTTTATTTTACTAGTGAAAAACTAATATCCTTAAATAAACTCTGCTCTTGAGGAGAAACCAAGGGACACACCAGAAAGGATTTAATTTTATACCCTGAGTTTTTGTTGACTGGTTCGGGATCTATTTAAACCTTTCATCAAATAAAACACTCAGAGTTCTGAGTGGTCCAGTGGGCTAAGCGCTGCCACTATGATCAGGACACCGCCGGTTTGAATCCTGTTCATGTAGCTTGCCATCATCTACCAAAGCCCTGATAGAGCACAATTGGCCATGCTCTCTCCCCACATCACTCTAAAGGGTGACGTCGGTCAGCACGAGGCGTCTGTGAGCTGATATATTGGAACCGAGTCGCAGCGATTTCCTCCGAGTGCGCTGTGATGCTACTCAGCAATGCTGCATCAGCAGCAGTTGGAAAAGAGGTGGAGGATGACTTCATATGTATCGGAGGAGGCATGTGTTAGTCGTCACCTTCCTGGTGTTGGGGCATCACTAGTGATGGGGGGGTCCTAATAAGTGGATTGGCTGATTGGCTGTGTGAATTGGGTAGAAAATGGAATTTTTTTTAGAGCACCAAATAGTTTTCAAACATTACACATCTTAAAACACGTCTGTAAAGACTGCTACACATACCCTTTAAGTTTTGGACATGTAGAAATAAATTATGATTGTTTTTGGTTCATAAACCCAAATTGTTCTTGTCTAGTTCCACAGTTCCTCCCTGTTTCCCCCTTATAAAACAATGCTGGAAGGGTAAATGCTTGTACATCCTTCCTTTAAGACACAAGAAGCACCAACACATCCTTTAGAACTGCTGCTAACAGAACATCATTGGAACACGCTTGGAAAAGAACATTAACTACTGGTTCTATCACACATTGGGTAGCATCACTCCAGAAAGATTCAAGATTACATCCAGTATTACCAGTATCATCCGATTCAGTCCATTCAGCCTGATCGGAAAATACTAATACGTGTGTTAATATGCAAGGGGTTCATAATGAGTGTGAAGAGGTGGGGCTTAGTAAGACCCTTCACTGCTTTGTACACAACAGCAATTTAACTGCAATGCTCTAACAGAGAAAATGTTGTGTTTTTTAATTTGTCAGTTAGAAGCTAAGGATGCAGCAGAAATGATTTTAACCACTTGGGGGCGCATTTGCTACATTTGCACACAGTAAAATGTTGATTTATGGGTATATACTGGTCTTTTCAATCACTTTTATTTAACAAAATGAACCGATGTGCATTTGTAAGAATAATTGAAAACAAAAATGTGTTTATTTTTAGAATTTACTTCCACTTTAACCTTTTTATCTCATCTGTTCAATAAGAAAATAGCTAAGGAGCAATCCTATTGGGACAGCCCATGCCTTTGGATGTAAGTTACTAGCCTAAATGAAAAATTCTCCTTTGTAAAAAAAAATAATAATAAAAAAAATCCAGGACATTAGATAGATCTTCTATTTATGGAAACCAAACACTAACAAAAATGCTATTTACACAGCCCCATTACATAAGTATTCATTTATTTGCATGTTTGTCTGTGGGTTCTTTTCCAGACCTTTCGGTCCAGTCACACTCCCGAGTGTGTGGCTGATAATAAGAATGGTCCTAGTCTGCCCTCTGGTGTTCACCAGAAAACTGGCCTAACCCTCCTGTTTTGCGAGCTATTCCACAAAAGTTTATATTCGTTATTATATTTCACTACACTCCACAAATCCATTTATCATTTAATTTACATAATAATAATAATAATAATAATAATAATAATAATAAAATTTATCTGAGTTTTGGTCTACATTTTTTACTAATTAAAGTTTTTTTATTGTCTTAGCTGAGCCAAATTGTCCAGAACAATATGGGTGGCATAATTTAAACACATAAATAGGCCTGTCATTTTGGTTTGGATGATATATTGTCCCAGATATAACATCAATATATGACATTTTGACATCTGTTAAATTTTATGGCACTTATAAAAGGATATAATGGAATTACAATGCAACTGCCCAATCTTAAAGAGCAAAACATTTATACAAATATTTTTATTCAATTTAATTTAATATGAAAACATAAAATAAAGACACTGTTTAGTCAAAGTTGACATAGCTGCTCATTTCTTGTTTACTGTTTACTCTTGTTTAAGTGAAAACAATACTTTTAATTTTGAGGTCTTGTCCATATAACCTTTTGGACAAAATTGTTGATACCCTTCTGTTAAAGAAAGAGAAACTCAAAATGATCACTAAGAACATGATACCAAACAGCGCTCTGACTACCTTTCACCCTTTAGTTAGGCAGACATCTTTGACATCTTCTAATGGTCAGTGTATTTTCAGTCTTTTTTAGAGATACTATCATTTTTATCTAGGGCTGTTTATTTTTTTTATTTTTACTTTCATTTCAGTGACTTTTGTGCTTTTGTCTTTCTTAAACAGGAGGGTACCAACAATTTTGTCCGTGTGTGTATTGTATGATAGGTCGATAATATACTTTGTGTAAGAGGCCTACACAGGAAGGTTTTAAAAAGTCTTGTAATTACACAAAAACAAACACACACAAACACACCACATTCCAGTCTCACATACACCCAAACACACCCTTTCGCAAACACATCCCATATCTTTGGCTTTTATAAACACATGCATTCCTCATATACTCGGTGGCTCAGTGGTGAGAGCACAAGGTTATTCACAACGAAGTTGAAGGTTTGATACCTGAGGTTTTTGAGCTCTTAACCCACCCTGCTTGTTTCCCAGGTGCTGCAGGGATGGCTGTACATCACTGTGTGGATGTGTGTTGACAATGTGTTTATGTGTGTGTGTGTGTGTGTGTGTGTGTGTGTGTTTGCTGTGTGTGTGTTTGCTGTGTTTGCAAAGGCAGAGGCCACATGCCATTTCTGTCTAACGCAGTTGATGATGTTACGTCACGTCATGTCTGAAGCATGTGCCCTAACCAGTGTAACTGATCTCAGTACAGAACAAAGAAATCAAGTCTGGCATCTCCTCTCAGGCTCACCCAGCTTCCCCCTGAGTGAAGCCTGAACACAGGGTTTAAATGTGGGTGGAGCTTCACTGCTGCTGATTCAGCACTGAAGAGTGTGCTGATGATATTAGGAGGCACTGAGATCAGCTCTGACTGCAGAGTCTGCTTTCAGTTCTTATCTAACAGCACATCTGCTGCTGAAATGCCAGCATACCTGAAAATCATGATGAACTGGATCAGGTGTGATAGGGCAGGAATGTGAATCCATTAATCTTGACATGTTTTCTAATGAATTTATGAAACGAAAGGGCAACACAGAGGATATTACATTTATTATAGCGTATCTGGATATTCATTTTATTCAAATTTTCTTTGGTGTCCTTTTTATTATTTTCCTAACTTTGATTTCTATATTAATTGTATTACAGCTACATTCATTTTAAAGTGAATCTGGCGATTTTTCACATTGTGTCTTAATATAATTTTAAATGGATCAATTTAAATGCTCTAGAATAACTTATATAAAATATAATCTGTCTAAATTGACATCCCCTGATAGTCATGTTTTTGCCCCTTCTCTTGAAAAGTTGACATTCTGAAAATTTAGGGCCCTACTCTGCACTTTTCAGCAGAGGAAACTGACCTGCACACAGACAGAACAGTAATGGTATTTTGTTGTGCATTCCGTTTATTGTTGGTGTAAATGTTAGGTTTGTGCACTGCTGCCAAGATAGCAATAAACGTCTGACTGTTGACAGGGTTCCAAACAGTCAGTGGCGCACCTGTGTTTTCCAGTGCTAAGATAGCAATACACCATAAACTTACCTAAACTCACCACACCTCCAAGCCACCATGCCCATCAGCATATATATAAATCCGTAAGCTTGAGCGCTATTTAAAAGGCGCAGACACAAGGTGACATTTTTCTTCATGATTGGCTGGTGTTTTGTGGAATCTGTTCTTACAGCTTTTCAATATTACCAATACCACTGGCAGAAGCACAACCGCAAAGCATGATAAATCAGACCTAATGCTTTGTAGTTGGCAAGTTTTTTTTATGAAAGACCATTCCTTTTATCCTCAAATTATGACTTGATTCTGCTGAATGTGACTGCGAGTTATCTTTTTATTGGCTTTTCTATCTTCCAATCATATTTCAATTTTTGTAACTTGCTGGTGATCTTTTCTTTATTATTTATGACTTCTAAGTTTCTTTTGCACATACACAACCCAGACATTTTCCGAACAAAACAGAGTATCTATGATTCCCTGTGTTTTCATTAGCTACAGATGCTGTGTTTACTACAAAAACAACAAAGTGTCTCATATGGCCAGGGGGGAACCAAACATTTGTATAAGACTGATAAATAGAGAAGCACATTCACCATTTGTGTCGGACATGGATGGAATTTAGCCTCCGCCTTTAACCCGCCTGAACACACACATACATAAAGCCTTTACTGCCATGCCTGGAGAACAGAAAGCAGAAAGCATAAGGGTCCCAAATATAGTAGCTTGTCAAACCCAGAAATCAAACTCACAATTCTGTAATCAGTCAATCAACCCAGTGCTCTAACCACTGAGCGACTACTGGGAGAGGTTTAAAGTTAGACACTATAAACTTTTTAAACCAGTCCAATCTCTAATCACACAGAGCACACAGATTTAAAGTCACTTCATTCACATCTTTATTAGTTCTTTATAATACATAAATATAATATTAATGCTAGGATTGACCTACGGCTGGTGGCTTAGTGATACAAAAACTTCAATCTTAGGTTAACAGTGATGGTTTTACATTCATTTTAGTGGTCTGAACTACTTACAAAACTAATAGAACAAATGTCTAAAGGCCCTGAAAATGTGCTGAAAATCTCATACAGCTGCTTGTTATCACTGTAAAACTGTAGAAAAAACACATTGCTTAAAAAGAATTTTAAGAAACTATTTTTAAGGACAAACATGTTTGCTAAATTTGCTAAAGGAGCTAAATTTAATTTCAGTGATATAAATTCTTCAGTCCTTAAAGTTTGTTCAAAATATAGTGGCCTATGAAGCAAATCTTAACACTTTTTTCAGGCATGTCTAATAGCACTGGAGAACATCTGAGTTCTTGGAGGAGCAGCTAGGTTCTTGGAGTAACCATGATGATGATGTTCTTCATGGAAATACAATCGTTTTTAGCTTACCAAATCTCTAGGAACCAGAAGAACCAGATTTCTTGCTGAAGAATTCTTCTCCTCTACGACCACTGAAAAATGCTTGAGTTCTTGAAAGAAGAATCAATATAGCCATAGGTACAAAACCCACTGAATGCATATTAACCCATGAATGCTTACTTTTTTTCCAATGCTATTCTCATATTACCAGGCTAAATTGGCAAAAACATAATCAGATTTTGTTTTCCAGGGCTGTGTGCCCAGTTTGAACTTTTTAAATCTGATCAGAGCCATATGATACTGCATGTGGTCCTAGATTGGACACATATCCAATTCCTCAGTACACAACCTTAATGGGAACAGTTTTTTTTTTTTTTTTTTGTTGCATGCACCATCATTTAGCGTTACTGAGGCAGCAGCACGTACATTTAAATAAGTGGCAATAAACTCTACAAAAGTAACATATACATTACAAATATATAAGTAACGCATTTCTAATAAAAACAGCCAAAAGCTGAGTTCAGAGAAAATGATCATGGCTTATGACTTTTGCTCTTCCTTTGTTAAAATGCTTCTGAAATAGTACACAATCACAGCATTATATGTCTAATGCAGTTCTGTTTAATGCAAAGCTGTTAGTGATTCTGTGTGTTTACAGGTCCTTACATACTGCAATATCTGGGGATAGAATCCACAGTACTTTCGAATCTATTGGAAGCTTTTGAGGTTGGTTACATTGAATCTCACTGTCTGCCGTTGTTTTTTAATCCTAGCCTGCACATTTTAGTGTATTCCTGTTTTTACACACCCACTGACACTCAATGAAATGTGATTAGTTGAATCAAGTGTTTATGGAGAAGTACAGAGTGTCTAGGATCAGCTATAAATAGTACTATTACAGGGCAAACATTTGTTATATTAGAAGAATATTAGAAATTCATACTGGTGAGTCAACAGTGTTGCTCTAAAGCTGGTGTGTTTGTATAAAGTCTTCAGATTAAGCTGTTAGTGAAAGTAAGTGAAGTCACAGGTGTGTGTATGTGTGCGTTCATTCAGAGTCTGTGTTTTAGGGGAGCTCAGCCTGCACCCCTTCAACCGGCCAGCACAGTGCACTGTGGGACCCAGCTAGAGCGTCTGGTGTGCCCGCTGCTGCTGCTGCTGGTGGTGAGGGGCATTGCCGTGGTGATGGACGTTGCCATGGTGATGGGGGTAGCTGTGGAGACAGGGGTGGCCGATGCCCTTGTTCTGAAGTTCCTCCTGTTTTTGGAGGCCGTGCAGCTTCTGGAGTAACTCAGTGATAAATGCCTGCTAACACACACAAACAGACACGAACAGACACACACACACACACAGTAGAAAAGTTACTGCTGCCACTTAAAATGTTTTGCATTCCATTCAAAGCAGTTAATAATCTGAACAAGCCAGTGGAGAAAAGCCATTCAGAACAGGTTTTCACAGAATGAATGGTGACATGCCCACAGTTTCACTGCTACAGTCAGCAACTGAGCACGCTAAATATACACTCATTATAAAAGGTGTGAATCTCACACCCAGACAATAATACACATACATCTCAATACACACATAATGCAATACACAGACCTTACTAATAGAGCAAAGCAAGTAGGAGAATAATGCACTGTGATTAACAACCAATCCATTTAGATTGTTTTTAGAATATTTTATCCAATTAAACACATTTGATTTAACTTTGTGTCAGTATGATTTGTTTTAAAACCAATTCAATAAGATTTGTTTCAGCACTGATAAGATTTGATTCAAGTCATCTCCTTTTAATAACAATTGGTACAATATAATTCAGGATTAATCCAATATGATTTTATTTAACATTGACATGATTTGATTCTACCTAATGTAATATAATTTGATTCTGGTTTGACTGAATATTATTAAGTTCAACACTGATACGATGTAAATCATGACTTATCCAAAATGATGCAGTGATCATAAATGAATGAGGTATTTGTTTTTATTTGGTTAGCTTTAGTATATGTTATAATATACCTAAAATTACTTTCCTGCACTGGGTAAACCTGCATATATAAATAAATGAATTAATTAATTAAAAACACTCCATCCATAAAACCCTCAGCCTGTGTGTGTTATCTATTGAGATCTCTTCTACTGGACCTGTACCATGAGTCATCACTTCAACACTGGCCAAAGAAGCTGACCCAGCAACACACACATACACATACACACACACTCTCTCTCTCTCTCTCTCTCTCTCTCTCTCTCTCTCATTAGTGCTAAATGTGAACAGTGTTACAAAACTCTAATGAAAAAGACTGTCTTTGTGCTGATGTAGCTGAGAAACCGAGAGAGATAGAGAGTGTGTGTGTGTGTGTGTGTGTATACAGGCAGTAAATATGCAATTTGTAAATATCTAAGAGAGAAAGCGAGAGACAGACAGAGAGAGAGAGAGAGAGACAGAAAGAGAGACACCAGTGAACAAATGGTCTTTGTAGGGTCTGCGGTACAAGCTAGTGTCAGTCACTGCAGAGAAGGAAAGAGAGAAATAGAGAGACTGAGAGTAACACTGACCTGTGTGCTGTTTGTGCAGGTCTGCAGCAACTCCTGTAGAATAAAGAATAAAGGTAAAATATTGTGGGATATTGGGATCATTTAAACACAGAGTTAACACAGTGCAGCAGACCTCATACAGCTTAGACAGCTGTAAATTCAACTCAACCCAGAAACGTCCACTGCTGTGTTTAGCTTGGTCGTCGTAAACTGGTACAATTTACAATTCAGCACTCAAGTATAAACAGTTCACGGAGGCAAGCGTCACGTAACCTGAGTTTGAACTGTGATGTGTCACAAAGTAGACCAAGCTGGTGCACTACACTGTATGTCCAAAAGTTTTAAAAAGACTGGGTAAAAGGCTATGTATCAGATGTTTATTTGTGGCTGTTCAACCAATATTTTTAATGTGACTTATTCTTGATTTGTCTGAATTGAGCCTTTTTAATATTATTAGAACAGAGACATCCCCTCAAATAATTATGAGGTCTATTACCTTGCCATCTTGCCACTGAATCCTCTCACTTACTGCTGTTTTCCCACTTATCCCATCAGATCCAACAGATATATCAGCATTCTGCCACACTGATGATGTTTTATCAGTTCTGTCACTCCAATTCATCCCAAAGGTGTTTGATAGACCTCCATCACTCCACATTACACAGTTCCATTGTTCCAGAGCCATGCATTGGAGGGATTTACACCTCTTTATCACACTTTTGGTTGAACATGGTAAACATCGGTGCAAGTGCAGCTGCTCTAGAATGTCCCACTCTATTGATCAGAGCATTTCTATGATGGTTTAAACCAACCAACCAACATAAATGCAAAAAATGTAACTGTGTTGATTAAATCCAGCAGAAATATTTGACAAGTAACTTGACTAGTGGAAGAAAGCTGAGTAAAAGCAATAACAGGATGACATTTTATTGGTAACCCTTTACATGGATGGTCCATTTGATGATGCTCAACTGACATTTAACTAACATTCAACTGCATGTATATTAAATGCAATTGAACTAAAAGGTGAAAGTAAATGATTCTCTATTGAATATAACCCTACATCAAACTTTAACCCAAACTCTAATCTTAACATTTTAGCATTGGGTTTAGGGTTAGATTTAAAGTTAGGGTTAGAGTTAGGGTTAAGTGTTTGGGTTTTAGGTTTGATTTATGGTTAAGGTTAGGGTTATGTTCTAATTTGAATAATTTACATTCAACATATGGTTAAGTTGCAGTTAACAGACATTCAGTTGAATGTTAGTTGAATGTCAGTTGAGCATCAACGAGGCCATCAAATGACCCATCCAAGTAAAGTTATTGTAAACCTATTATTTTTGCAGTGTGTGATAAGGCAAGCTGCAGTGTGACGCAGAGGTGTATGATGATACCTGTATTTTTTGCACTCTCTCTTCATCGCTCTGGAGTACCAACAGTTCATCAATATCAATCTCGTCTGGCATTTCGTCCTCCTAAACACATACACATATAATTTTTAATAACATCCCAATATAAATGACTTAAATATCGTGTACATGTTTTGCATAAATGTAAATACTAATTTTCTATAAAATACCACACACAAAAGTATTAGGACACATCATTCTTTTTTCTTCTGAAATCTTATAAGTCTTAAAAGTGAGTTTATCCTGCTTTTGTCTGAGTCACTGTCTCTACTGTCCAGGAAAAGCTTTCTACTAGATTTTGATCCACTGATGTGAGAATTAGATTGCACGCAGTAACAGTGAGGTCAGGAAATTGAAAAATGATCACCACCCTCCTTACCCTCGTCCCTTACCCCCCAACTTATCCCAAAAGTTTTGGATATAGCACTAGCCCATTCCTGGTATGATGCCAATTCTATTAGCAGTACTTTCCTACAGTGAACAGACCAGCTGTGAGTGTGTATATACCGTATATCACATCACTCCGGTGCTGGCATTCTGGACCCCTTCTGCCTGTGGGCATTTTTTTTTACCACTTTTGTACTAATTACTCAAAAAGTTTTGTAATTCAGGTCAAACTGCTCATACTGTGTGGCTGAACAGTTTAAAATAGCACAAAGTCTAAAACATTCAGTGATTCAGTTTACCAGCCATGCAGGGCCAGGACTGACCATTGCTACTATAAACACACAGGCTGTGTTAATGTTCTGTACACATAAATTACTTTCATTGCATAATTTTGGTCTGTTGCACACCCCCCTGAGAAACACACACATACACAACAAAATCCGCTGAGAAACACACCCATCACACACCGTCTCCTGAGACACACTGTATTTCTTTCTCTTGCTCTTTCTCACACACACACTCTCCTGAGAGCCATTACTGCTTCCGCTAGCCACGAGTCTTCTCTGACCTGAGAGAGCTGAACAAAACCTGTACAAACAGCTGGACAATTTACATACAGGCCTCAATAGCAGTTTGCATACAACAAATTAAATCATATTTCAGTGTTTTTTTTGACAAATATTGTGCTGATTTAACACCTTTTATTCATTTTTACCCTCTGCTGAAGATGTAATAAAACATGCGAGTACAATAAAATGGTACACAACTGCTTACATTTAACATTTAGCAATTACCCAGCTAACAATTTTTGGTTAGAAAGTCTTTTAAACATTACAGTAATATCCATGTACCATTTTAGAGCTTTTTGGTTTAAACTCTGAAAAGGTAGTGTCACAGTTTCAGTCTGTTCTGCTGCATCTGGGCCAGGATGCAACAATTAATTAGTACCAAAATCTTTAGGAAAATGCCAGGATGTCTGTCTGTGATCTGAATCTCAAGAGAGCTTGGGTTATGCAGCAAGACAACGACTCACATAAGATATTCTACCTAAGAACTGACATAATAGCCAAGTCTT
This sequence comes from Astyanax mexicanus, assembly GCF_023375975.1. Classification (NCBI taxonomy): domain Eukaryota; kingdom Metazoa; phylum Chordata; class Actinopteri; order Characiformes; family Acestrorhamphidae; genus Astyanax; species Astyanax mexicanus. The sequence continues at coordinate 33,672,932 of NC_064408.1, forward strand.
AGTTATGACCTTTAACCAATAGATATGTTGTGGAAGGATCCGTAGCAGCAGTTGATGAATCTTTTACACAGGTTTAAATTATTGCTTCACAAGCAGATCACACAAGATACTGAAAGCAAAGGTTCACATGCTTTACATACCACTCACAGATATGTAATATTGGGTTATTTCCCCCAATAAATAAATGATAAATAAATGTACAATACTTTGTATTATTTATTTATTTAGTTCTCCATATCTAATTGCAATATATGTGAAAATCTGATTAAGTTTGATATTAGGTCAAATTTATGCAGAAATATAAGCAAAACATAATCAAACTGTGCTATTATAAGTCATGTTTGGTCTCTATGTATATTTACACTTTAAGACACACATGCACTCTTTCTCACAAATCAAACATATATGGATGCCAACAAATAGGCATCCACATATAAACACACACACACACACACACACACACAGTACCCATGTAAGGCAGTGGTAAAGTCTGTGTGGGACAGGAAGTTGGTTATCTCTCTCAGAGAATCCAAAATGTCTGGCCTTATATGGCCCTAACACATCTGCCCCAAGCACATCTGTCAGCTGTGTGTGTGCATGTGTGAGAAAGAGGGATAGCGAGTGTGTGTGTGGGAGAGAGATATAGAGTGTGCGAGTCTGTATATGTACAGGAGAAAGTGAGTGTGTTTTCAAGTTTTGCTATTTTACAGTTAAATTACTTTGCCATGTAAGAACACAAAACTCGTTTAGGTCTAACTAATAATATTTCTGAATATTGCACATTTGCAGAGCTTACATTTAAATTGTAGCTACTGTTTAGCTACAGTGTGGTATTTAGTGGTATAGTTTTCAAGAGATCAATGGCATAAACTGGGGAGCCTAGTAGCAAAAAGCCTCTTGACAAGTATTAACCAAAAAGCTAAATTATATTTGTTTACACCTTATTTAATTGAATGCATTTAGCTACTTTATGTTGCACTCACTGCTAAAACAGATGCACACAGGTTTTCTAGTCTATGCAGATTTCCAGTAGGATAAGGCTTTCTAGAGCAGATACACATGGACCTATTCTAGTTAAAGTTGTTTTTTTTTTTCAGAGGATTGCAATTGTGTTCCTCTCCATCCCAAAGTTACAGCAAATAAAAAATTGGACCATGACTAATGCCAGGCATGGGCTAGAGGGGTATAAAAGTGTTTACTTAAAGAACATCTATAGATACACTTACTGTGTGGGAAACAAAGCACAGTTGGAAGTTGTTCTCTGCATCAGAGCGTGTGATATATTCTGGAATGTATATGGAACTGTAAATTTGTTGCCTCCAACAATGTAGCCTGTACACTTACTGTTTATAACAGGTATCTCGACAACCAAACAGCACACTGCTGTCTACCTGCTAATCCAACACAGCACAGCTCCTTATAAAGCCCTAGCTGAGACCGAGTGAGGTCAAACAGGAAGCAGCGCACAATCATATATCACTCTAGATATAGAGAACGTGTAAATATTCCAGCCATTACACAAGCAGAGAAAGAACAGGAGCTACAGATTTTTCAACACAAACCCAAATGTTCACAGATGCATATTTCTACATTACAATTACAGCATTTGGCAGATTTTTAATTTTACATGATCAACAACTACATTCAACCATTTTCAGTTTGCCACATTTAGCCCTTTGACTTTTAAACTTTAGTCACATAATTTAGGCCACATGTCAGGCCCTGTCCAATGAGGAGAAGAGGTCAGAAATGTTCCTAATGGACAATCCTCACTGTTAAATATAGGGTTGCAGCGGTAACCGGTTTCACGGTATACCGTGGTATTAAAATGCACGGTAATCATACCGTGTGTGTTTGCTTATTACCGGTAAAAAGCAAGCCAGCGGAGAAAGTCACCCGCGCATGCGCAACTCTGCTCCGCTTCAGCTACGCAGCACACAGCGGTGAGAATGGCAGAAAGTGCATCAGACTAGAGCCTAGATTCTCTGCCCGAACCAGACCTGACCCGAGGACCGACCCGAAATCGGGTCCGTTCGGGCCGAGATTTCCCACCACATTCCTCGGGCCGGGTCGGGTTGGGCTCCAGAAAATAGTCTGAGATGTAGGCATCTGTTTTTTAATTATATATTTTATTTTTAAATAAAGCTCTGGTGTGATAATCACAATGTTAATGCTAAGTAACCAATTATTATTGTTAATGAAAACGAACCAAATAACGAAAACTGAAAGTGAAACTTAACTAACTTATTTATAAGCGCTGTTTTCACTCCCGCAGTTCTACAGCGGGAGGTGTTGTGCCGATTCTGTCCGCGAAGCGGGAGTCGGATTGAGCAGGGAGTCGGATTCGGCATAACAGCGGCAGCGCGGCTGCACCTCGCGGTCCGCGGTGTTAGTTGTAAGCGCTCGCGCTAGCCGCAAAATACGACAGAAAACACTGAGAAACTGCAGAATTATGAATTGGACTAAAATGAGCACGAGGAGATAAAAGAGAACCTTTACCTGTGAGTAGCTCATATCAGAACACGCAAATCTCTCTCTCTCTCTCTGTGTCTCTCTCTCGCACGTGAACTTCTCCGCACTGTGTTTAGCTGTTCTTAAAAATCATTTTTATTAAATAATAGTTCTATGCTTCTATGTTAGTGTTAATTAACATAATTCTGATCATATTTCGCTCATTCAAACAGCCTGAAAACAGACTTGTAATCTTGTAATCAACAAGCTTGTAATCAATGTGGCCGTAAAGTCACAGCTAAAGGTGGACATACGTCAAACCTGTTCTCCCATCTCCATGAACACCACCCCGCCGTGCAGCGCAAAGTATGTGTTCAGTTTATAATTTTACCTAAATAACCTAAATAAAACTTCTTTGTAGTCGTGCACAACCCATGCGGTAAGCGCCCGCAAAAGCGCTGAGTTATCCGAAATTTGGGCACGCAGGTACAGGCGTGAAGTGCGTGCTACGATGGATTCACGTGTCCGTGTAAAGGTACTGGCCGGACTGGATGTGAAAGACGCCATTCATTTACATGCGTTAATTTTCAAATTCTGACGTGCCTGTTTTTCATATGTTGAAGGTTTTAAGTAGTGAAAGCCTTAAAATAGAAATCTCTATTGTGAGGATCATGTCAGAAATAAATCCCCTCTTTCTGCAGTATCTGGTTATATACCAACTTTTTTTTATATATATATACACTCTTAATGCCCTTAAGAGTAGTGGGAAAACATGGTTTCCTTCACCTGATGGTGTAGTTTCTACAATAAATAGTTAATTGAACAAAAAAACTTTGTTGTAATTTCTTTAAGGGTCAGTTTAATAATATATGTAACAAACTGTGATACCGTGATAACCGTGATACCGCGGTATTTTCCGAGACGGTTATCATACCGTGAAAATCTCATACCGTTGCAACCCTAGTTAAATACCTTCCAAATTGTTGGACAACAGTTCAGTGTAACAGCACTCGTGCATGGTGGGGTTGGCACTGCTGCTGTTGTGTAATGTGGGATCTCAGTGAGATGGAGAAATGGCCTTATCTCGCTCGGTCACATGGGCTGGACACTGGCTACATTTTTGGAACAAGAAAACACAGGCCACTTGTTTTCTGCAGACAATCAGAAAAGGGGGACGTTGACCAAAGTCTTTGAGACTGTGACAGAACAAGTTGTCATAGATCTGGCTAAAGGTTGCAAGTGTTCCACTTGAAGAAGCCATAAACAAATCTAATCCTGGACCTCTCTGTATTTCACAGAAAAACACTGCCCTTTTCTTTGATTTAAGATCTTGAAATGATTTAGTGTCAGAATAATATGTTAACAATTTGAGAAATTAACTAATTTAGCATTCTTATATGAATTTAGTACGTTGAATATCAAGAAAGTATGACAATTTAAGATACTAAACTGACATAACTTGAGGTAATGTGAGTTTCGGAAAGGTATGTCATTATTGGAGGTACTGTCAAGAAAGTGACAGTAATATAAGGAGGTAATATCAAGAAAGTGTTTCCTTACTGTGAGATATTACATTAAATATCAAGCAAGTGAATCATTATTTTGAGGTACTAAAGTAAAATCAAAAAGAATCTTACTTACTACATCAAATAACAAGAAAGTAAGCCTTTATTGTGAGGTACTACACTGAAGATCAAGAAAGTAAATCTTTATTTTGGTCTACTCTGGTGAAAAAAAAAAGAAATATTTTGATTTTCTACATTGAATATTAAGACAATGTGGATTGTTTTAAGGTACTGAGGTGAAAATCAAGAGAGAAATGTATTCTTTTTTTAGGCACTGAGCTGACTGAGCAGGTTATTATTTTAAAAATACGTGTAAACATTTCACAATGGTCTCACTGCTGACAGAAACAGATTCATACTAGGGGTGTCACGATCTCGATATTTTATCGAAATCGAATCGAAATGAGGTCACGATCTCGAGTATCGAAGACAAAAACAGGATCGACGATCCCTCCCGCGCGCGCTACGCAAATAGCGCAGCGCGCTACGCAAATGGCGCGGCACCAACACAGCGCATCCTATTCATTTAAATAGAGATAGCCACTGCATGAGCGCAGTCGGCGGGAGTGTGATTACTGTTTTTATCTGTCCAACGGGGGAGGGGGGGCGGGGGTTGGGCGCGCAGGTTTTGTATCTGTATCTAACGGAGGGGTGGGTGCGCGCAGGTGAGAGCGTGTGAACTCGCTGAAATGCGTGTGTCAGTGTGACTTGAGAACACTGACTATAGATCACAGTGAGGTGGATTAAAAATCTTAAACTTATAATTGACTACACCTGTTGCTTTCCATTGAATTAAAAAAACATCTTTCTCTCAGATAAAGTAAACACAAGCGTGTTTCTGACTAAAATAAAAGCTTTTCAGGAGAGATATAAGTTATGTGTAAATATTTATAAGACAATACCCACATCACTTATCTAACCAGCCTGTACTGATTTCTGCCCCCCAATAATGCTTTCAATAACCTCTTGTAACCCCTGGGAGCCAGGGGTTACACTCTAATAGCCTTTAATAGTCTTCAGTAGCCTTTAAAAGACTTACCTGGCGGCCGTGGTGTGTCCACTAAACTCCGTAGTTATAAACATCCTGAGGTTAGCAGCGCGCTAACTGACCTGTTTATAATGTAATCCGAGCAGTGCCTCCGTGTCGGCTGTTCTAACCTGCTGCTGTTAGCTGCTTGGGCTGAAAGATGAACTGTAGTGAGCTGTATTATCCGGTTAGTGGGGTTAAAACCTTTATTTGTTTACAGAAACAGTAAAAACGGACTGGCTGAGCTCTGTAGCCCGTGGCTGGGCTGTACTGAAGTAGTGACTGAGTGAAGAGAGCGGGGCTTGTGCTGCTGCTGCTAGTGGTTGGATGAAGAACTGCAGCTTCATGTAATGAGCAGTTTCACCAGCCATCCACACACAGCTCTGATAAACTGCTTGTTTTAATAGTGCACACTGTTGCTACCAAAAAAAGTCACTAGATGGCATTACCATATATATCTTAATAAATAATAATAATAATATTTATAATATTTATAATAATAATAATAATAATAATAATAATAATAATAATAAATATATTATTTAAATTTTATGAGGCATAAAATAATAACAAGAAAAAAAACAAGAAAATCGAGAATCGAATCGAATCGTGACCCTCAAATCGAAAATGAAATCGAATCGAGGATTTAGAGAATCGTGACACCCCTAATTCATACACACTAAAAAACAGAGATACGATATAGGTTACACTTATTTGTACCCTCAAAGGTATAATATTGGTCTTTACAGGGTCAGATGTGTTCTCTCTGAAGTACAAACTCAGGAATGAACAGATTTGTACCATTTATCCAGCCAAAAGGTGCATTCAGTATTCTGTATCACTGTACTAATAAAAAATATATGTTTATATTTAATAATACTTAATTCATTTGAAAACAAGACAATTTTGCACCATCAAGTTCTTTACACATATTTAGTTGATGATAATGGTTATAATCTTTATAATCTTAACTGGAACAAAAAAAAAGACTTTCACAGAAAGGTACTCTATTGTGCCTCAATTTAAGGTACATCCACAGAGACAAGCTTTGTACTCTCCAAATCTGAACTTATTTTTCTTAGTGTGTATAGTGAGAACAGTGGTTCACTTTTACGCAGCACACTCTGTTGATCACTTTAATTCAAGTTAAACGCTGCTTGAGAGGTTTCCCCGAGTTTAAACGCCTGAGGGCAGAGCGCCTCATTTACCCGCGTTTAACACCTGAGGAGTATCCCCGGACCCTCACTTGTCCCGCGTGTTACTTATTAGAGGCGTCCTCGTGCTTATTGACCCGCTTTCCCCGCTCTCTCTCTCCCCGCAGAGCTGCCCTCGCGACTCACCAAACCCGCGTACAGCTCTTCCAGCGCCTCCTCGATCCAGGTCTCCACGTCCAGCCGCTTCTGCAGCTCCTTGCGGTTGTACTTCACCGTCACGCGGGACTGCCGCTTCTGCGCGCTCAGAGCGGCGCGCGGGAACAACCGCTCACCGTCCTCCTCGCGACGCCCGCCGTTCTGCTCCTCCGCCATGTTTCGGGTGCGGGTGCGAGAGTGAGAGGACATAAATAAAGAAAGAGGGGGAGGGGGAGGGGGGAGAGAGAGAGAGAGAGAGAGAGAGAGAGAGAGAAGGCGCGCGCGGAGACGCAGTAAGCCAAGGGAAGCGCGCGCCCTGACGCTTGACTGATAATTAGAAAGTCGCGCGCTTTTCTCTGGGTCCTAATTCTCCCAGCTTTCAGAATTCCCAGCTGGCATTTTAACGTTGGATTTGGTGTTAATTTTAAAAAGTGAATCGTTCAGCCTTTAATAAACCATAGCTCACTAAAATTAGAAAATTCTATGGTTAACAGTGTTAACAATAAACTTACATCAAAGCAGTAAAGCCGAACATAAGGAATGTTACCCACCACTACCAATCTGATTCAACATCTGATCTCAAAAGTTTCTGAGGTTGTTAACTCTGATGAACTTATCCTGTGCAATAGAGAGAACTTTTTGTATTCCTTTTCTGGGGGGTTCTGATGAGAGCCAGTTTCATCATTAAGTTCTGCACTTGAAGATACTTTCAATGATCTTGAATTTTTTCAGATTGACTGACCTTCATTTCTTAATTTTTTTTTCTTTACTTAGCTGAGTAGTTCTTGCCATAATATAAATTAGAATATTACTGAAATAGGGCAATTCATTCAGAAAGAAATAAATAAAAGTCTTTGACAGAGAATTTTAAAATGCGTCTGCATTTTGTCTGCATATGTCACAATACTTTTATACACATCCTGTATCAATAATCTAACTTTTTTTGTCATCTTTGGACATTTCAATAAAAAAATAGCAAAACCACACTGGAATGCAAAATAAAAGTTTACATAAATGGTCGCAGTTCAAAGCTTCCAACAAAATTTGCACAATTAAATTATGTTCAATATATTCCATCATATTAATCTGAGGTAACATGTTATCTATTAAGTGAATTTTGAATTTTCATCCTCTGAAAGACAGTTTCCAATTTTCATCATACTATTTATTTTTTCTTTCATTGACATGACAAACAAACACACGTACAAAATAAATTAACATAAATTTTTTTACACAATGATTGAAAGCAAAAGTACAAAAACGCAAAATAAGAACTTAGGCATAAACTCAGGTTTAAATACATGGAGGTGAAATGGCCACAGAAATCAACATACGAGTCAGAAACATATTCAGGATGCTTAATTAACAGAGTCAAAAAAGTTTCACAAATCATCAATTCCCTTCCTTAAAAGAAGAGAAGAAGCTCACTGCTACATAGCAATACAATGTTGGGGTAACAATATCCCCATTATGTCTTAGGAAAATATTATAAATATATTTCTGACTTTAACAACAACAATGAAAATACAAACTTAATATTCCATTGTTGTAGATTTTTTAGATCATACAAGTACAGCAAACATCCTTACAGAAAGGATAAAATGAGTCTTAAGTAAATGCCAGTGGTTTTTGGAATTGTTTTTTAGTTACAATTCAATGTCGGTGTAAATGCAGACTTAAAAACATTCCTGGTTTAATATCAGCTAAAGATCACAAAGCAGGAACGTAGTTAGCTGGATAACTTAAAATAGAGGCTAACAGTGTAGGTCTTCCAGAAACTATAAAGTTACAGGTTATGTTTTTTGGTATCGGAATAAAAAAAGTTAATAATTATGAGTTACTGTATCTGCCCAAAATTATTGGTACAGCTGTATAAAAGCAGATCTCTTCACCAACCCGCAATTTTTATATTGAGTTATTTCTAGAAATGTTAGCTTGAATTATTGAGCTAACTGAACAGTTTTGCTTTGTGAACATTAGGTACAATGAGGTAAAAAGAGCAAAGAACATTCATCGCAAAAGGAAACTTTAGAATTACAACAAAAATGGCATTCATCTCCTTTTTATCAAGATACAAAATATAATAGATAAAAACCTGATGTTAGTTCTCTAGAACATGACCTGATCTCCCGCTTGGCTTAAAGGCTTTTTTTTTAGGAACTTTTCATTTATGTTCTCTTCAGTAGTTTTAGACTATTATGTGTGTATATATATGTGGATGTGTACGCTACCTTCTTTTTTTTTTTTTTGGTTTTTGGAGTCTAAACTCCATCCCTCCATCAGCACTGATGGAAAAGATCCTTCATGCCCTTTAAAAGCCCTCTGTTGGGACAGGGCACTTAAAATACTCAACAAGTCCTCCTTCTCGCACTTTCTTATCTGTATTTATTCATCTTCACTTTATTAATTCATTCATTCACCCATTCATTCCATCATTCATTCTTTCAGCCACTGTAATAAAATGGAAACGAGGAGAGGAAAAAAGAAGTGCTAATTTCACATTTTTTAACCCTTGGTCCGTTCTTGGCTGTAGGTGTATATATATGCATGTATGTGTGTGTTTTAGAGCATATTTCACCAAGCGGGAGGTGTTTTGCACAAAGCAGGATTTGTTTAGCTGGACAGACTTGAGGCAAAACTAAAGACTGACTTTGGTCTTAGGTTATCTGTGTAGATGAGAAACTTTAGTGATTAGTGATTCCTGAATATCTTCACATAGTTTGCGGTGAATGTATTATGAGTAATTTGTTCAGTTTGGAATGAAAACCTCTTTTCATTGTTTATTAGCTACATTAGCCTCATAGCTTTGGTAAAAAAAAAACTGAATAAGCTAACTTCTTCAGACACAAAGCTCATTTTGGCTAATTGATTACATTTAGTGTACCTACAATATAATGAAGGTTATTGTTGTTTCTGTGTAACACTGATATCCATACAAGTGGTGACATGACTGCTGATATATCTTTTAGCTTAGCTAACAGACTTTTGTAGCCATTTTTTATTTAAATACTTGTCACACATACGCCACATAAGCAAGTCTGTTGGAGATGATTTGAGGTAAGTGTGTGATGATTTTGGCATGCAGTTTGCATCATGCTAACACCTGAGTGGCTACAATCCTCTTTTTGTTTGCTTATTAACTAGTCAACTTCAAAACTTCACCTCTTCTGACACCAACAATCCTGCTTTGAATAAAACTACCCCCTGCTTTATTTGTATACTGATTATGTCTTTTTTGTGTATCTATTTTTCTCAAACTGGATGAGTGTGTATGTGTTTGTGAGTTTGAGTGTATGTTTGTGCTTTATCTTAGCCCCACCCCTCCTGCACTCCACAGGAAGTCCCTTCCTGCTGGAAGTGTGTGTGCTGGGGCTAGAGGGCAGCTGAGTCTGGCTTCAGTGTTGCTGGGCTTTGCCTGGCTGACCGCCCTGGTCAGGAAGTCTCGTTCATAGGGATACTGCTGCTGCCTGTCCAGGTTGTTGACCGTCTCCAGGTCATTGAAGACGGAATCGCAAAGCTGCCGCCTCCTGAGCCTCTGCCTCCTGCGCCTCAGCACCACCAGACCCACACACACCCCCAAACACACAGCTAGCACTCCCAGCACACATGATGCGGCCACAGTGGACGGGGATGAGCTCTTGGGACTTCGGGCTGCAGCTGCAGCAGCAGCAGCAGCAGCGGCTGAAGCAGACGCAGTGCGCTCCAGGACAGGAAACTCACAGCTAGGCCCCATAAACCCTGGCACACACTGACACACAGGACCGGAGAAGTGTGTGTAGCAGGTTCCACCATGCAGGCAGGGGTGTGTGAGGCAAGCATGGGCCCTCACACTGCAGTTTTTGCCAGTAAAGCCCAGCGTGCAGGAACAAGTGTAATCATTAACTCCATCCACACAGGTGCCTGAGTTCTGGCAAGGTGAATGCAAGCAGTCATCCACGTTCATTTCACAGAACGGGCCGGAAAAACCGGGACGACACCGGCACAGGGCGGAGGAGCCCACATCCACACACTCACCACCTGCAGAAAGTAAAGAGAAGAAAACATCAGTTAAAACAGCGGAGTTATGCATTTACACCTTTTTACCACTAGGTGGGACTAGTAGAGCAGTTTACAATAATAAAAAAAAAACTAAGATGATGCTGCATTCTGGGTTCACTACATCCCTTCAAGCCCTAAAGGAACAGTCTGCAAAGAAATTATTAATCACCTTGAAATTAAACTCCCTAATGTTAAAGTTAAAAGTCCCCAAATGTTACATAACCTAACCTGAGAACCTAATCTTTTTTTCGTCCATGCCTGTTCCATACAGACCATTTAAGAAGACAACCTTTATGAATACATAGTTTTTGTCATGTCATTAAAACCAATGCATTGACACTAAGCATATCTGTCTATTTAGCCTACAGCAGTTTTAATCACACCATATAGCACAGTATAAAGCAGACCATCTAATATTATTTTATTTGCATTATTTGGACTAATAACTAATAGAGTAATATACTAACTATATGCATCTGAAACAGGGAGCTTAGTGCATCCCCAAAATTTTCAACATCAACATTTTAATATAACGTTAGACTCATTATGGCTTTTAGAAAAATGTGTTATGGGAAGGAGGGGGGTGTTGTGAAGTATATATTAATGGCATTTCCCCCCCTTACATTACTTTTACACTTTTATACCCGTACCTTTACACTTTTACTTAAGCCAAAAGCTTCAATTGGTACTTCTACAGTTACTTCTATACTTTTACCTAAATACTTTTGACACCTTGTAAATGCACATCCCTAGTAGGATTTTTGTGCCAGTACAGACTAGTACAGACATTTTTCTGAACACTCACCATTGGCGCAGGGTTTGTTGCTACAGCGGTCCAGTTTCTTCTCGCAGTTGGAGCCGGTGTAGGCCGGAGGGCAGCGGCACACGTAGCCACCGGTGAAGCGCTCTTCACATGTTCCTCCATTAAAACACGGGTCATCTGCGCACGTCATGGCCACTATTTCACAGTTTTTACCATAGAAACCCTGAGGACATGTGCAGGAGTAGTCGTTCTCCAAATCCTACAACAAACAAAACAGACATGGTGTGATTACTATTATACCCAAAAGTAAAGTTAAATATCTTTAAAATCATGTAACTATACTAAGGAACATTAATGCATATTAAACATTTACTTATTTACCAAAAACAAATTTTGAAAATTAATCTTTTTTTTTTTTCATTTTAATTTGAGTGTAAAATAATAATAAAATAATTGAATAGTTTTGTAGTTTTTTAATTCGTGTAGTTGTAAATTAATAGACTCACGTTACAGCTGCCACCATTCTTGCAGGGGTTGCAGTCGCATTCGTTTATCTCCAGCTCACAGTTGGTGCCTCCGTAGCCGGGTCTGCAGGTGCAGGTGTAGCTGCCCTGGCCGGTGTTGGTGCAGGTGGCCCCATTAGCGCAGGGCTTGTGGTTGGTGCAGTAGTTCAGGTCCTGGTTGCAGAAGAGTCCCCCCCAGCCTTCCTTACACACACACTGCCACGGCTGCGTGCAGGTGCCATGCAGACAGCCCGGGTGCCTCACACACTCGCTGCAGGAAGGGCCCTGCCAGCCCAGACGACACTTACACTCCCCAGGAGACTCGCAGTAACCGTGACGCTCGCTGCAGTCGGCTGAGCAGATGGCTGCAGAAGGAGGGAAGCAAAGGGGTTAGAGACACACACAATCACACAGTGGGGGACAAGTATCTATGTGTGCTAATGTAAGTCATATATACAACTCTGGAAAAAAGAGCCCACTTAATGATGAGGTTTTTCCTTGATTTTACCAAATTAAAAACCTCTGGAATGTAATCAATAGGAAGATGGATGATCACAAGCCATCAAACCAAGCTGAACTGCTTGAATTTCTGCACCAGAAGTGGCACAAAGTTATCCAAAAGCAGTGTGTAAGACTGGTGGAGGAGAACATGCCAAGAGGCATGAAAACTGTCATTAAAAATCAGGGTTGTTCCACTACTGAAATGGTCTCTTAATTTTTCCAGAGCTATATATATATATATATATATATATATATATAAATTATACAGTTTATTTAAGTGTCCCTATGTCTGTGTGAAAGACAAATACACACAAAGACAAAAATGGGAAAAAATAAGTATATGTGATAATGTAAGTATTATATATAAATATATGTGTAGATAAATATATATTTTTACATATACAATATACGCATACATATAGATTATAAAGTTTAAGTGTCCATATGTAATATGTGTGTGTATTCGTTGATGATAGAAATGTAGAATATACTGAACATGAAAAATGTACAAAAAATAACTTCCTTACAAATAGACACACACACACACACACACACACACACACACACACACCCTGCCCCTGGTGAATGAGAGCAGATGAAGAGGGAGTGTTAAGTGTTGAGACCGGCAGCTGGTGAGCTGCAGGCTTTTGTGTCTGTGATCCCACACACACGCACACACACACACACACACACACGCCAAACGAGTCTCCAGCATGTGTTCAGTGAGTTCTATGCTCTGCTTCTATTGTTCAGATGAACAAAAGGACTCAACGAGCTTCCTGCACACACACACACACACACACACACACACACACTAATTGTACCACACACCATCATCTCTACACACACAATTGATGAAACGCATACACACAGTCTCAATTCCTACTATGATGTGTGAGGTAGATAAGATTTACAGCAGCTCAGATTTTAATACACATACACACACCCACACACACACACACATTTTCTCATTCTCAGACTATCCTGCATTAAAATGCACACTCATTCACTCACACAAACACACACTCACAAAGACAGGACCAGACACAAGCTCCCAAGAGACTAAGCAGACTTATGGCCATCTGACACACACTATCACTCACAATGACAAACACACACACACACACACACACACACACAAAGACATAGGATCTCTAAAATACCAGTAAAAGTTGCCCAAATCAGCCCCCACAGGTCCAGCCACAGGCCAAAACAGTGGAACTAAGCAGTTCATTTTTGAGTAATAACTGTGTTTACAGTCAACAGTAAACAACAGAGTACAAACACCATGTTCACCATGAAGTCTATATCAACTGAAGTGATTTGTTCCAAAATATTTCTTTGGTTTTTGCAATGCTGAGGATAATTAGATGGATCTAATTACAGCTACAATAAGCTTTAAGACTCATATCCCTGTCCAGGGCTAAAGCAGAGCAGGTGTTTACTCACGGTCAGAGCAGTAGTCTCCCTGCCAGCCTTCCAGACACTCTTTGTTCCCGTTTTCGTCGCAGTTGTAGTGGCCCAGTGTGTCATCCCGAGGCCGGCAGTAGTCTGAGCAGGCATCTCCGTAATAAAACTCGTCACAGAAAACGTGGTAGGAGTAGCGCAGTTCACTCTGTTCACCAAAATGGACATCTTGGGACCAGTCTTCACCAATAGCCAACCGTCGACGTGTTGCCAAACGGCTTATCAAGTTATTCTGGTTCTCTAAAAAAAAACAACAGGGAAGTTAATGTATATACACATACCCTTAAAACAGCCCTAAAAAGGGTATTTCGAGCAGTGAATGTTATTTTAGGGAACAACATTATTTTATTGTGAATGAAATCACACCTGTTCTGCTGTAAAAAAAGTACTGTGGAGAAACTGAGGGGCCTACCTGTGTGGTCAGGATGCTCCTTGGGTGACTCTGCATTCCAGGCTTCAATGATCAAAGAAAATGTTCCCTGAAAAAAGAGACAAATGCTTTACAAAAAAGGACTGAATTAAATCTTTAGAGCTCATGTTACTATTGAGTTCTGGTGCTAGACAAATGCATTCTTGCTAATATGTATAGTATAAAAACTGCACTCTTCAGTCAATAGATGGTGACTACAAAGCTAATCAATTAAACCAGATGATGTAGACTATTTTTAGATGCAAAGCACCCCATGGACATGGTTTTAAAATAACTCTTTCTCTCTCACTCACTCAAGTTTAGCAGGCTGATGATTCTCCACAGGGGGTTGCTATTATCACCAAGAGTGGTGCTTCACATTAGTGACACTGTGTGTCCTATGTCTATATATGTCTATATACTTGTCTAAAGTATTTCTCGAATATGTCTATATACTTGTGTAACATGTATACTTGTGTTTAGTTCTAATTGTGAGATCTCAGTACTGATATGAAATTTAAACAGGCATTTAGTTCAAACATACCGGCCACTTGAAGTGAAAAGGCACACGAATGGCGGCGCTGTTGGCGATGGCACTGTGCTCGGCCCTCATCACGCCTGTCTGTCCTGTGCCAAAGGTGCAAGGAGGATCAGCGGAAATGACATCCTCTGAGTGTTTCAGGCAGATACGGAAGAAGATGTTGCAGTCGCGAGGCCGCCTGCAATAGCGGCGCGTTGTGCTAAATGCATGAACCTTCAGCTCAAACACACCTGAGGACGCCACCTAATGAGGAGACAGAGCATTAGAAAAGACACAAAAAGAGCTAAAAATTACAAAAATATGTAAGATTTTTTTTGTTATAACATAAATATACTTTAACATAATGCAATAATTGTTTTTTTTTACTATGCCATTTAATCGCAAAAAAATATTGTAAAAGCAATGGAAATAGTACCTTTTTAAGTAGTCTATAAACCTTTTTTAGTTTAGAAACCTAGTTTAAATTGAACATTTTTTAAATTAAGCTGAAACTTAGCTTAAAAGCAGGACTTTTTACTCTTCTGCTAAACATATGCTGACTTGGAATAAAAGAAAAAGTTACTACCACTACCATCTTAATAAATAACATAAATGGTTACAAATCTCAAATCATTAAAAGACAAAACATTAAAACCAACTACCTGTCAGCTATCAACTACAACAATATGAGGTTTAATGCAATAATTTGCATTAAACATTCTGTAAACCTGTAATATGGTATGTAGCTCAGATAAAATAATTTTTTAAAGTTTGTTAATAGAGCTTTAAAATCTGATAGAATAGGTTCTGTGACATGTGTCTGAATCTAGTAAAACTCTTTTTGATGTACTGATACTAAACTCCAAATACTAAAACACAAAGTGCAGAAGTCCTGTGCCATTCTTAAACAACAGAATAGAAGCAAGCATCTCTGCTGAACTGACCAGGTGCAGCAGACCAAGAGGCAGGAGGCACCACAGAGCTGCATTAGCCATATCTCCTCAGGTCCTGAGCCAAAAACTTCTCCAGCTGTCTGCATCCGATGAGTAATCCCAGAGTTCCAGTTAAAAGCTCCTTTAAAACATCCGTGCAGCTCCAACTCAAAGTGGTCAGTATCCAAAAGTCCAGCCCCCCCTGTGCTCTGAAGTCCTCTTCGCCTTGCTCTTGTTTCTTTAGTCTTGAGCCAACTGAATGGGGCAAGTTTAAATACCCCACTGCCCAGCCCCCTGCTATGATGTCACAATTGGGGTGTGAGGGAGGGGCGAGTAGGCACACGCTGCAGTGAACACAAGAACTGACATAAGGTGGAGAGGGTAATGTGAGTGAAGGCTAAAATGGCAAATTTAATTAGCTTCATATTCATTTTCTGAGCTGAAATAGAAATATCACAGTACCAAGTATCTTTATCCATTAATAAAATGACTGTCCAATAAAATATGACCAGTGCTTACTTCATCATCACAATACTTTCCTCTAACTGCATGGAATTCAGGACATCTTTGAAAGATCTACCTCTTATTTACTGGTTTATAAAAACAAATATGAACATTGTTGTTTTATTCTATAAATCCTGGAGAACATTTCTCCCAAATTCCAAATAAAAATATCATAATTTAGAGCATTTTTTTGCAGAAAATGAGAAATGGCTAAAATAACAAAAAAGCTGCAAAACAAGTTCATATTTACAAAGTTCAGAAATCAATATTTGGTGAAATAGCCCTGGTTTTACAGTTTTTTATGCATCTTGGCATGTTCTCCTCCACCAGTCTTACACACTGCTTTTCAATAACTTTATGCCTTTCCTGGTGCAAAATTGTGCATTAAAATGTTTTGGAATAGTGTACAATTTTAATAATGTCTAACCAGAATGCTGTCAACAATAATTCCAGCCTTAGCATCCAAATAATGAGGTAAATGAAATGCATCATCTCTAACTAGCTAGCTAGGTAGCTAGCTAATTAAAAATGTATGTTTGTATGACGTCCTTCAATTTAAAAATATTGTTGTTAACCTTTAAACATGTAAAGATTGTAAAGGAAATTAATGTTGTTAGTTTACATGAGCCTAGATTTAGACTAATTAAAAGACAAGATATGTGATTTCACTTACAGTCATTTTCTTATTATTGTCAAAATAATTACACATTATTTGCCATAATGCAGTTGTGTAATGCAGCGTACAATGCAACTGGACTGTGTGTAATAATATTGGGATATTAATAACACACAACTTGTTGTTGCATGTAAAGTCTACTACAGCTCAACTTAACAAAGGTCGTAGTTAAAATTTGCCTTTTTCAGTTCTTATTTCCTTCTGTTTTAATTAGCATCACTGCTAAATGCTAATTGTGGCTGTGAGAGTAATGGCTGGCTTGTGCCGGAAAGTTCTTTGTTCTCTGAAGTTGAAGTCTAAAGTCTTTCTCTGTTCTCTAACCGGAAGAAGAAAGAAGGAAGAAAGAAAGAGAGAAAGAAAGAAAGAGGGTGAGAGAGAGATGGGGGTGGGTAAGATTGAGGTAAGTGGCCCCGCCCACTTTCCATTCAATTCGGCTGGAGTAATTACCCCGGCGCGTGCTCCAGCCTCATCTGCTCTTTGTGCGCGTGTGTGTGTAGTGTGTGCTGGTTTGTATTTTGTGGTGTGGGTTTTCGGGGGGTAGAGAGGCACAGACTGTGTTGGGGGTTGGTTGAGGGGAGTGTGTGTGTGTGTGTGTGCGCGCGCGCGCTTTTGTCAGGGTCCACACGCACAGCTGTATGATAATAGGCAGCACATGGTCAGCTATTGTCCGCCTCCTGAACGCCCTGCCCATACAGCATCTGTTCCTGCGACTGGACGCTGCCGTCTTAACGACACACACACACACACACACACACACACACACACACACACACACACACACACACACACATATTTAATTTCAGCATAACAACTGCTATGACTTGTATCACTGATGACTTGTCAAACACTGGCCTGAAATGAAACACACTGCTGTATGGTAATAATAATTTTACTGACTATTCTCTGCTAAACATTTATTTATTGATTTCAAACTTTTAGCCTGCAGAGAATAATCCATAATAAGGAAAATACTTTGTACATACTGTGGGAAATCTTACGAAGAAACCCTGTTTTACCTTGAATGTATTGACACATATCTCACAATCATGATTACTTATCTTAGTATCTAAAATTACATAATCATCGTGTGAAACCTTGTATTTTATTTGCATTAACCAATACTCACACTATATTTGATCATTTTTATTACTCAGTGTATTTTACACGCATTTATATAAAAGATTAATCAATAATCACGATATATTCTGCACATATATAGTAAAACATTGTTTGATCAGGCATGTGACTAACACAGACTCTATTATATGACAAATTAACCCACATTAACATATAACATATGAGATGTAGCTCAGGCTTGAAGTATTTTGTTTACTGCAGGACCCTAACTAACGGTCATTAATTCGGCTGGTACGGGGCTAAATTGCTACAAAAAAGGCTATTAGATCAAAGCAGCCTTTGGATGAGTGAGTGCCTCCCTAAAAAACCTCTGCTTCAAAGCGGGGGGTGACGCACACACACAGATAGTGCCAGGATGGAAGAATATAGTCAAGGTCAAACACTAGTGGTCCAGTCAGACACGTGCATGCTAACATGAGATGATTTTAACAACGCCTCATCAACAGGCTTACGTCATTTTGGGTATAAAACATGGAGTCAGATCAGAGGGGGGTCAGAACTCTTACTTAGACGGCTGTAACACTGTCTTATATGTATTGGTTCTCCTGAATATTCAGCTTGTAATAAATACTTGGTTTGCTTTCAACTTCACTCCACTGTCTGACTCTCTCTATCAAACGAACACGCAGGGGAGTTGTACCCCGGACGAGAGGTGGGAGTAGCCCACCTCACATTTTCTTTTCTACAACAATACTTTGTACATTTGTACACTGAAATAATTTATATCAGAATCACACTGATAACTCATCACTGGCCTAAAATGAGACACACTGCTGTATGGTAACATTTGCAATTGTATGAATTGTAGTATATTTCTAATCATTATCTGCTGAGAAAAAAACACCTTATTTTCAGCTTTCTGTTTAAAAAATTGATCTGCAGGAACATCTTACTGCTAGAAACACATATATTACTAAAATATTAACTATTCTACATACAGTACTGATGGCAGCCTTGATGGATGAAAAAAAGCCAGCTAATGAGAAAATCTAAAGACAGTATTTAATTAGATGCAATGTTAACCTTTAAGAAAACATACAGCAGAACATGTGAATATTGGGACACCTGATCCTTTATTGTTTCAAATGTATATTTAACGAATGTATCTTTTTTTAGCCCACTCCTAGCATTAGGCATGGTGCCACTAGCTTCGTTTTTATCTGTTTAAAAAAGTCTTATTCAGTACTTCTCTACATGGACTAGACAAGTGTCTGTGTGCAATTGTAAATCTTTATCGGGGAAGGAGTGTCTACAAATCTTTGGACACATAGTGAATAATCAACAAACACATGTTTATTTTTGAAGCAGGAATTCTGCTTAAAAGTGCAGAAATGTATGTTCTCCAGTTTGGTCTCTGACATTCAGACACGTTTAACAGCTCCCCACACCAAACTGAATCTGAAGAGCCTCAGCGTCAGTCAAGTAGAGAAAAATAAGCTGTGTGTGTGTGTGTGTGTGTTGTTGTTGTGTGTGTTTGAGATAGTTCTTATCCTGAGTTGGACTCTGTGGTGCATTGTTATTATAATGAGTGAAGCGTGCCTCTGTGATCTCTTTTATACTGCTCTAAATACATAAACACCAGAAACAACACACACACACACTTACAATACTTATTCTTATCGTAACAGTAATGATTGTTCCTCATCTTATTATTATTATTATTATTATTATTATTATTATTATTATTATTATTAATATTAATATTATTATTATTACTGTGATAATACTGTATTATTAGTAGTACAAGTAGTACTAATAATATTTTTTAGTAACATATAGTAATATATTTTTTGTAAATGTGGAAATTATTGTAGTGTCAACTTGTCCATCTGTACAGGATGGTCGTGTAGTAGCAGTGGTCGTTGTAGCAGTTGGGATTGTGGGCGTCTCTATGTCTAGAGTACAGTACAGGCCAAAAGTTTGGACACACCTTCTCATTAAATGTGGTCGTTGTAGCAGTTGGGATTGTGGGCGTCTGCATGTCTAGAGTACAGTACAGGCCAAAAGTTTGGACACACCTTCTCATTCAATGTGTTTTCTTTATTTTCATGACTATTTACATTGTAGATTCTCACTGAAGGCATCAAAACTATGAATGAACACGTGGAGTTATGTTCTTAACAATAAAAGGTGAAATAACTAAAAACATGTTTTATATTCTAGTTTCTTCAAAATAGCCACCCTTTGCTCTGATTACTGATTTGCACACTCTTGGCATTCTCTCAATGAGCTTCAAGAGGTAATCACCTGAAATGGTTTTCAGCTGTGCCTTATCAGGTTTAAATAGTGGAATTTCTTGCTTTATCAATGGGGTTGGGAGCATCAGTTGTGTTGTGCAGAACTCAGGTTACTACACAGCCGACAGCCCTATTGGACAACTGTTAAAATTCATATTATGGCAAGAACCAATCAGCTAACTAAAGAAAAACAAGTGGCCATCATTGCTTTAAGAAATGCAGGTCAGTCAGTCCGGAAAATTGCAAAAACTTTAAATGTGTGTCCCCAAGTGGAGTCGCAAAAACCATCAAGCGCTACAGCAAAACTGGCACATATGAGGACCAACCCAGGAAAGGAAGACCAAGAGTCACCTCTGCTTCCTAGGACAAGTTTATTCAAGTCACCAGCCTCAGAAATCGCAAGTTAACAGCAGCTCAGATTAAAGACCAGTTGAATGCCACTGAACCAGCATGGCTACCACAGCATCCTGCAGCGACATGCCATCCCATCTGGTTTGCGTTTAGTTGGACGATCATTTATTTTTCAACAGGACAATGACCACAAACACACCTCCAGGCTGTGTAAGGGCTATTTGACCAAGAAGGAGAGTGATCGAGTGCAGATGACCTGGCCTCCACAGTCACCGAACCTGAACCCAATCGAGATGGTTTGGGGTGAGCTGGACCACAGAGTGAAGGCAAAGAGGCCAACAAGTGCTAAACACCTCTAGGAACTCCTTCTAGAATGTTGGAAAACCATTTCAGGTGACTACCCCTTGAGAGAATGCCAAGAGTGTGCAAAGCAGTAATCAGAGCAAAGGGTGGCTATTTTGAAGAAACTAGATTATTGTAATGCGCTACTCTCTGGATGTTCGGCAGTAACTTAAATAAACTTCAGCTAGTTCAAAATTCTCCAGCCAGGATCCTTACTAAAACTAGAAAATTTGAGTCCTATCAGCACTGCACTGGCTTCCAGTCAAATTCCGCCTAGACTATAAAATTCTCCTGTTACGTATAAAGCCCTACACAGGCTCGCTCCTGAGTATTTACGAGACCTCATCTCCTATTATGAACCACCAAGATTACTTAGATCTCAGGGTGCTGGTTTCTTAGTAGTTCCTAAAATTCAGAGGAGCTCTGCAGGAGGAAGAGCTTTCTCTTATAAAGCGCCTCAACTCTGGAATAATCTCCCTGAATATGTTCGGGACTCAGACACAGTCTCAATCTTTAAGTCTAGATAGAAAACTTACTTGTTTAGTTTGGCTTTTGGTAATTAATGTTTTTCCCTTTAGAAAAGGTACTTTTTTGTACCTCAATATAAGGTACAGCCCCAGCGACAAGCTTTGTACTCTTTTAAGTACAAAACTGTACTTATATTTCTTAGAGTGTAGTAGTGATAGAAATAGTGGTAGTAATGGGTGTAATATTTATAGGGATAATAGAGGTAGTAGTTGTTGTCGTAGTAGCAGTGATAGTGGTAAAGGTAGTAGTGGTGGTAGTAGTGCCAGTAAAGTGGTAGTAGTGGGTGTAATATTTAAAGTGATTATTATTAAAGTGTTAATAGTAGGAAAGGTGGTAGTAGTAGTGTTGGTAGTAATAATAGAAGTGATAGTAATAGTGGTAGTATAAGTAGGTTTTGGTAGTTTTTTTATGGTAGTAAGTCATAGTAGTGATTGTAGTAGTGTTGGTATTAGTAATAGTAGCGAATGTAATTGTGGTAGTAGTGGTTGTGGTACTAGCATTAGTATTAGAAGTTGTTGTAGTGAAAGTAGTAGTAAACAGTGGAAATAACAGTAGTGGTAGTAGTAGTAGTAATAGTACAGTTGGTAGTAGTGATAGTAGTGAGTGTAATATTTTTATAGTGATAATAGTAGATAATAGTGGTAGTAGTGTGAGTATAGCAGTAATAGTAGTAAAGGTAGTAGTCGTTGTATTAGAAGTTGTTGTAGTATTAGTAATAGTAGTTATATTAGTAGTGGTATAATTGGCACATGAGCTATGACCACAGTGTTCCTCCCACCAATGATAATTTAATGCTACTACTACTATTAATATTATTATTATTATTATCATCATTATTATTTTTTAGTAATAATAATAATAATAATAATAATAATAATAATTTGGGGTTTAGTGTATACATTATGATCATGTTACTGTTTTTGTAAATACAGAAACCATTGAGATGTGAATTAGCCCACCCATACAGGATGATTGTGCTGCATGTTGTGTGCTTGGTCATCTTCTTGGGTGTGTTTCCTCTGCCATTGTGCTGAGTGTCTAGCAATTATTCTGAGTGTGTGTGTGTGTGTGTGTGTGTGTGTGTGTGTGTGTGTGTGTGTGTGTGTGTGTGTGTGTGTGTGTGTGTGTGAGAGAGAGCAGCAGATGGGTAGTGACTGTGATTTCTGGCCTGTAGGGGGTGGAGGTCCCTTGAGGGGTGACACAAGCGTGGCAAGAGCATGGGAAAGATAGAGCAACCTACGTTACACACACACACACACACACACACTTACATCCACACACACACACACATCCACACATACGGATGACTTTACATTTCCATGCACTCATTTGCATACCAGCACCTAGGAAGAATACAGCGAGGGGTAAATAAAGCAGCATAAAATCACACTCCAATCAGAGTGTCGTTAGTTCAGTGAAATAATGAATGAAGAGGAAGTAGAAGTAGCCCGGCATTAAAAGCAGCACGAGTAAAGAGGCCTGAGATAAAAACACTCATGGAGGGCTGAGAGGTCTGAGCAACAGCAGAGGCAGTCCAGGGGGTACTTTTGAAAGCAGGCTTTAGTACTTTAGTACTTTAGTTCTTAGTATGAGATACACTACACATCCAAATGTTTGTGGACACTCCTTTTAATTAATTCCATTGCATCCATTGCTGAGAGTTTATCTAGTCCCTGTAGAGAAGTACTGCCGATAGAGTTGGAGTCTCAGGAGCAGATAAACATAAACCTATTGGTACCATGCCCATCATGACTAGTGCCAGATGTGGGCTATAATGGTATAAAGCCCACCAGCATTGAGGGAGCAGTGGCACTGTGTTCCCTGGATTAATTGTGCACTATGCATTACTTTTGGGATGAGTTGAGAAGCTGAGATAAGGAGATGAGGAGGGATGATGATCAACCAATGCTCTCTTCTCATTAATGCTCTTGTCACTGACTGCCTTTATAGAGGATAATTTTAATATAAAATATATTCATGACTTGCAAGGCAAGAGGAATGAGCAGGTGTCTATAAATATGAAGGACTAAAATGGAATTGCAGAAAAGTAGAAAATCGAATTCTAGCTTGGAATTTAATTGGTCTTGAACTTTTTAATTAGTTAACTGGCTTTGTTAGTGTATGTACAGAAACTTACCTCCATCTTCACACATTGAATCTCTAAATATTTATAACTAGCTTTTGCTGTTAGCTGGTTTTGGATGGTCTGAGGTGAAAAACTAATCCAGATGAAAACATACCCTATGCTGGGAATCTAGCTGGTTCACCAGCTCTTGATCAGTAGAGTGTATGTTGTATTTGATTTTGATCATGCTTTGCCATGTTGGTCATGCTGTTCAAACAGCATGGTCTAGCTGGTCATGCTGATTTTTCAGCAGGGTTTGTCTTAGTCTTAATATTTTTTTGTAATATAGTCTTGCCTCAGTCTAGATTGTGTTTGTATTCAATAGTATTTGCTCTTAATTTGTATTTGTATTTGTACTTATCTTGGTCTTTTTAACCTTTGTACTCGGACTTGCCTTCATCTTAATTTTCTATTTAGACTTTTCTTGTTTTAGATAGTATTTTTATTAGAACTGGCATTTTTCTTGATAGAATTTGTACTGAAACTTGTCTTGGTCTTGAGAATATTTGTCCTATGACTTGCTCTTGTCTTAACCTTTGTATTCAGACTTAGCTTGTGCTTAATAGCATTTGCACTCAGATTTGTCTTGGTCTTGGGTTTAGTCCAGAGGTCTAGATTGATGGTTGTTCGAGTACAGTAACGATCAAACCTTGCTAAGGTCTGAGCCTCCAGGATTGAAGTTGTGCAGCCCTGCTTTAAACTTGCTTTTCCTGGGGCACAATCAGTGTCAACACATTAATAGAAAAAACAATAATTAGGTCCACATGTCTTCTAAAATCAACACAGGCCAAAATTATACATTGGGCACCAAATGTTTGATTAAGTGGCCCTTAGAAAGTTGATTACAAGCCTTGTGGGAGTTATATTTTATTTTAATATTTTATTACATTTCTTGGTAGTATAAATGTTGTTTAAATTATTTTTGATTGGATTTTGTACTTAGACTTGTCTTGGTCTTCAAAGTATTTGTACTTTGCTCTTGTCTTGGTCTTGGTAGTTTTTGAACTCAGACTTGGGGTAATATGGATAGTATTTGTATTTGGATAGTATGTTTTGGAAATGCCCTGGTCTTGAGAATTTAAGAATGTTTACAATTTTAGAGATGAGAGAATTATTACAGATCTGCGGAAGTATTATTATAAAAGTAGAAGAAATTTTAAAATATTGATTACATTCATGTCTATATTCAAGCCTTTTCTTATAAATGTTTTCGAGCAAAAAAAGAAAGTTAATTGTTGTTTTGTGAACTATTACTGTAATGCAGTCCAGTCTAGACATTTTTTTTCTATTTTTCAGACATGGCTTGGTCATGATAGTATTTGATTTTTGATTTGTCTTAGTCAGTGTTGACTATTTACAGTTCATGCTTAGACTTGGCTTGGTCTATAGTATTTTAAGAATGTTTTGCTCTACCTCCTTAAAGCTCCACTAGGTAGGATTGAGATTTTGTGCTTGTGGGCTCCCCCTACAGTTGCAGAAATGTTTCAGGCGGATTAGTTTCTCTTTCTTGTTTTCCGGCTTTCACAGACATATTCGGTCTCTTTCCAGCTTCTGCTGGAGTGTCTGTATATTAGCTTGTAAAGAATGAACCAGTAGTCCTTGTAGAACTGTTAGAACTAAAGGTCGGAAAGCAGGTTGCAGTTCTCGCGAGCGTTGATAGCGGCCGCCTCGGAAAACTTACAGAGTCTGGTTTGAGCTCAGAGGACCCCGGCACAGACACAAGAGCACCGCTATTCCTCCTATTACACCTCAATGCAGCGCTGCAGTGAGTTTCAAGCTGTAATTTTACTTCTTTAAAAAGATCAAAAATCAAGGAAATCCTACCTAGTGCTGCTTTAAAAGTTAGAGATGTGAGAATTATTAAAACAAAAAGAAGCAGGAATTTAGGAGAAGAGAAAAACACATTTTATTTGAGTTGACAAGTCACAGCGACATAAACCGATTAAACTGAACTATTAACCACACATCTGTGGAACCCCCCCCCCCCCCCACACACACACACTGCAAGATACACACACACACACACACAAAGAAATCACACATGATCTTTTTCAACAGACAAAACACAGAGTGCACACACTCCTCCATATCCTCAATAGGCATGACCTCACACACGCACAGGGATTCTGTTTCCATGCTTCTGCCCAATCACACACACACACACATACACACACACACACACGTCATGGCATCTGTCTGGCCTGCAGAGCAGCTCCCTCAGGATATGGATACCCCTCCATACATGGAAATGCATACACACTCCATCTGCCTGCCTCAGGGATGCATGCATGACCAGTTCCTCAGGACACACACACACACACACACACACACACTTCCTTGACATCCCTGCATGCACTATCATACAGACACATGTAAACCACCACACAGATATCACCACGATCCTCTATACAACACTCTAATCTAAAATCGACACTCACACACACACACACTCCATCTGCATGCCCTGAAGACCAACACAAGACCAACCTCCTCAGGACACACACACACGCACACAAACACACACTCAGCCTAAAAGTGCCTTTGGCCTAGTGCCATAAAAGAGCAACAGTTTGCCCATAAACACACACAAACATGTTTACACATTTACTCACACACATGCTTTTGGTTGATTTACATCATAATATACTTACAGTGGAGAAAATACAGTTCCATTCAAACCACTCGACCACTATGAACAACACCAAAGAGCTGTCAAAGAACGTCAGGGATAAGATTGTAGATCTGCACAAGGCTGGAATGGGTTACGAGACTATTCGCATGAAGCTTGGTCAGAAAAAGACTGCTGTTGGTGTGATCATTCGAAAAAAGAAAGAAAAACAGGATAGCAGTTAATCACCCTCATTCTGGATCTCCATACAAGAGCTACACTTAAAGTTAAGGATGTAAGGATGATGTAAGGATGGGGTAAGGATGATTCTGAGGTGGGTTAGATGTCAGTCCAGAATTATGAAGGAGCTTGTTAATGATCTCAAGGGAGCTAGGAGTACAGTCACCAAGAAAACAGTTAGTTACACACTGCGCCATAATAGACTGAGAACCTAATATCCCTCTGCACATGAGGGCTTATGTACAGACTCACCTGAATTTTGCCATTAAACACTTGAATGATTCAGAGAAGGCTGGTAAGAATGTGATGTGGTCAGATGAGACCAAATTTATTTATTTGGCATCAACTGCTAAAGGTACAGGGAGACTTCAATGCATTGAGTAGCTGATAAACAGGGCCATTTAACGTAGAAACTTAAATGAGAAAATCTTGGCCTTAGCCAGAAAACTAAAGATGGCTTGTGAGCTTCCAGCATGACAATGACCAACCGACCTAATCAAATACAGATTCATATATAACCTTTATTTAATGTTTTTCAATGTCTATGGAGCAGAAAAAACTTACAAAATCAGAAGGGGATCAAATCATTATTTTCCCCATTGTATATGACCATGAATGTCATGGCAATATATTGGTCAAGTTTGATGGTTGTCTGGAAGTTTGATACTGTAACCAACAAAACTTGCTCTTTCTAAAAATTTGCTTTACAGGACTGATGTTGTGCCCCCCCCCCCCCCCCCCCTGCTTTAAACTGTGGGCACAATTAAAGCCAACAAACCTCAATAGAAAAAAAATGTCTACATATTTTCTGAAATCAACACAGGGTCAAAAATATACATAGGATATCTAATGTTTGATTAAGCCAGTTGATTAAAGTGATTGCCATCAGTATAAGCAATACTCTGGCAGAGTTGTGGGATATTTGATCACAGCTCTTGGCAGTATTAGTGGAGTTCAATTACATTTATTGGTTTCCTGGCATGCACCCAATTATTTTGGACAGCTAAATATAACACTTGAAATCAACTCCAAACTTTTTTTATGTCTGGAACTGGCCACACTTGGTCATGAAAGTGCTTATCACGCAATTGTCCAATTTCTTTTGTTTGCCTGTCCAAATGGAGGGACTTTATAAAAATTATTTAATATATAAATATTTAATGCAAATTTAATGAAATAAAAAGCCTACACTGTGTATTAGCAAAAATACTAAAATTGTAACATTTTCCAAATACAAAGTTGGATTTCTGTTCATATCAGAGGTGGAACTTTTGCACAGGGTGAGATGAAAAAAATTCCCTGCTGTTAGTAAGAAATCTAGTTTAGGCCCGAAGGTTTTACACAAAGGCAGAATTATATGATCTTTTATATCTCTATATCTCTTTTATCACTTAATGAGTGCTGGATTTGTAATTTTAGTTTAAAAAACATATATATTCTTATTTAAATGCTCTAATGGCACCAATGAGCTGGACTGTGTCCAACACTATTTAATCTTGTTAATAACTGATCTTACTTAATGGAGAGCTTTCAAAGTCATTACTTACAAACACACACACTGTATACCCAGTATACACTGTATACTAAAGAACACAATCACTCACTCTCTCTCTCTCTCTTTCTCTTTCTCTCTCTCTCTCTCCATCTGTCTGTTCTACGATCGATCATGCCCCACAATCAACAGATCCTACATATGCACACCACACACACACACACACACACACACACACACACACAGCATCTGCCCAGAGTAAACTGCCTCTTCCTTACCAGAGCTTCGTAAGGGGCAACAGGCTTGTTCCTCCACACACACACACACACACATAGAGACATACACACACAGCCTGCTAGCCTCAGGGGAAGTGCTGACCCTCACCTCATAATCAAACCACTTAGAGATGAGGGCAGGGGCCAACCAGACCATGTGTCTGTGTGTGTGTGTGTATGTGTTCAATGAACTCAGCCCAGCAGCTGCTGAGAGTCCCAGGTTTATGTGTCTCTCTGTGTGTCTCTGTGTGTGTGTGTGTGTGTGTGTGTACAAAGACACAAGACAATACTTTCTTCAGAGGATGAAATGAAAATGCTCGACTTCCACAGAACAATACAGAACTCTCACACTCCTGACCTCTCCTGTAAAACCACACCACCTCTTTTACTGTCCACATTAAAGTCCAGTAGGCCTCACCATTCACCACAACACAAAGAGAATGTTTTAACCAAGCAAACCTCTACATTAGGTGTGTCTTTGTCCACTTCTGCTTCCGTTATTGTCACCAGAACCCTCTGAAATGAGACACTCATCTCCCAGTGGTTTCAGCACATCACTGCTGCTGTACCGCTGTAGTCATGTGTCACGTAACAGGTAAAGAACAATGCCAGTGCTTATCTGTCACCTAAAACCTCCCGCCATCCCTACTGTAACAAGATCATCAGCCTTATCATTACATTTATCTTATGAAGGCCTCAACAGAAGTGCTTTATAAAACATTTGAGTGATTGAACATTAATGGGTTTAGCATTGTTTCATCATTTCCCAAAAATGCAAAAAAAAAAGTTTTTTTTGCTAAAAGAGATTAGTGCTATACTTTAAAAATACAGCTCTAGGAAAATGAAAGAGGCCACTTCTGGTTCTAAATCAGTTTTTTTTTTCTGATTTTGCAATTTATAGGTTTATGTTTGAGTAAAATGAACATGTTTTATTCTATAAACTACGGACAACATTTCTTCTGAATTCCATATAAAATAATCTCATTTAAAGCATTAATTTGCAGAAACTGAGAAATTACTGAAATAACAAAAATGTTCACCATTATAAAACATGTAAAGGTCTGCATGGTTACAGAAGTGAAATAAATAACAAAAATCTGCACTACCCTTCAATATAAGCACATTAACACATTTCAAGTTTCAAGCTGAAAGCATCCTCAAGTGCAGTTGCAAAGACTATCAAAACATTATGATGAAACTGGCTCTCATCAGGACCACCCAATGAAAGGAAGACCAAGAGTTACCTCTGTTGCACAGGATAAGTTTATCAGAGCTAGCAGACCAGAAACCACAAGGTAACAGCCCCCAGATAAGAGCACCTAAAGACAAATTTCCAGAGTCGGGATAAAATCACAAGAGTCTGTCTGGAGTCGAGCTGCAGTCGAGTCGCAGTCGAGTCATCTGGATCGTTTAGTGTAAGGCGGTTACGATTGAACATTTTAGTCAGTCAGGTTTGCGTCCTGCGCTCCGATAAAATCAGCCATGTTTAATATTATCACAAGTCTTGAGACTCGGCTCGCGCAAATAGTGACGTGAACAATATCAACAACCAATAGGAGAGCTATGGGAAGAGGCAATAGTATATTTCACGTGACTGTTTCGAAACAATTTAAAAAAGAACATATTTTGCAGTTAATAGGTCTTATATGGTTCTTACTTTAATATGTACAGAATTTCAATCACAGGTAGCACTTTAAATTCATCATATTTGAATCATTATATACACTGCTCAAAAAAATAAAGGGAACACTCAAATAACACAATATAACTCCAAGTAAATCAAACTTCTGTGAAATTAAACTGTCCACTTAGGAAGCAACACTGATTGACAATCAATTTCACCTGCTGTTGTGCAAATGGAATAGACAACAGGTGGAAATTATTGGCAATTAGCAAGACACACTCAATAAAGGAGTGGTTCTGCAGGTGGGGACCACAGACCACTTCTCAGAACCTATGCTGTCTGGCTGATGTTTTGGTCAGTTTTGAATGTTGGTGGTGCTTTTACACTCGTGGTAGCATGAGACGGACTCTACAACCCACACAAGTGGCTCAGGTAGTGCAGCTCATCCAGGATGGCACATCAATGCGAGCTGTGGCAAGAAGGTTTGCTGTGTCTGTCAGCGTAGTGTCCAGAGGCTGGAGGCGCTACCAGGGGACAGGCCAGTACACCAGGAGACGTGGAGGAGGCCGTAGGAGGGCAACAACCCAGCAGCAGGACCGCTACCTCCGCCTTTGTGCAAGAAGGAACAGGAGGAGCACTGCCAGAGCCCTGCAAAATGACCTCCAGCAGGCCACAAATGTGCATGTGTCTGCACAAACGGTTAGAAACCGACTCCATGAGGATGGTATGAGGGCCCGACGTCCACAGATGGGGGTTGTGCTCACAGCCCAACATCGTGCAGGACGCTTGGCATTTGCCAGAGAACACCAGGATTGGCAAATTCGCCACTGGCGCCTTGTGCTCTTCACAGATGAAAGCAGGTTCACACTGAGCACATGACAGACGTGACAGAGTCTGGAGACACGGTGGAGAGCGGTCTGCTGCCTGCAACATCCTTCAGCATGACCGGTTTGGCAGTGGGTCAGTAATGGTGTGGGGTGGCATTTCTTTGGAGGGCTGCACAGCCCTCCATGTGCTCACCAGAGGTAGCCTGACTGCCATTAGGTACCGAGATGAGATCCTCAGACCCCTTGTGAGACCATATGCTGGTGCGGTTGGCCCTGGGTTCCTCCTAATGCAGGACAATGCTAGAGCTCATGTGGCTGGAGTGTGTCAGCAGTTCCTGCAAGATGAAGGCATTGAAGCTATGGACTGGCCCGCCCGTTCCCCAGACCTGAATCCGATTGAGCACATCTGGGACATCATGTCTCGCTCCATCCACCAACGTCACGTTGCACCACAGACTGTCCAGGAGTTGGCGGATGCTTTAGTCCAGGTCTGGGAGGAGATCCCTCAGGAGACCATCCGCCACCTCATCAGGAGCATGCCCAGGCGTTGTAGGGAGGTCATACAGGCACGTGGAGGCCACACACAATACTGAGCCTCATTTTGACTTGTTTTAAGGACATTACATTAAAGTTGGATCAGCCTGTAGTGTGTTTTTTCACTTTAATTTTGTGTGTGGCTCCAAATCCAGGCCTCCATTGGTTAATAAATTTGATTTCCATTGATGATTTTTGTGTGATTTTGTTGTCAGCACATTCAACTTTGTACAGAACAAAGTATTCAATGAGAATATTTCATTCATTCAGATCTAGGATGTGTTATTTGAGTGTTCCCTTTATTTTTTTGAGCAGTGTATATTGTGCAGTCTTAATGTGCAGTGTTATTTTTAATACAAACAAGTTTAATAAATACACATTTAGCAATGTTCTTTATTGCATTAATTCTATCTAAAACAAAGACAAATGTACAGCAGTGAAGCTGTGATTCTTTGCTTTATAAGGTTGAAGCAAAAAAGGGGGTAATGAAGCTTATAGGACGAGTTAAACACAAATTGTATTCTATTAAAAAATATCAAGAACTGACAGTGTGGCAGAAAAATAAACTGTTGATGGGGACAAAAGTTGTGAGTCTCTGATAAATCACAGTATTAATAAACACATTATTTGTAACTTAATATGTATTGTATGTAAATTCCACCAGAAGCATGATGGGAAATAATCTCAGAAAGAATCTTGTTGCAGTCTTGCAGTTAGTGATCAACAGTCTTAGCCTGTGAGTAAAAAGTCTGTGACGAGTCTTTAGATGTGAGAGGGTGTCAGACTACAGTCTGTTAAAAGTCTTTTCAGAGTCTTTTTAAAGTTGTGTTGTGTAGGGACAGCTTAAGATAAACAGAGGGGTGAGTCTTAGTGAGTTTAGAGCTATAGCCATGCACTTAGAGCAATGCTAATTGTTGCTGTATTAGCTTCCATTACCTTGTTAGGGTTAGGGTTAGCCCATATTAGCCTGTTAGCTCCAGTGTGAAACCGGAGCAGCAAATTTTAGACACCAAACCCGTCTCGTCTGACTGACTGCATGCGGAGTAAAGGGGGTTAATCTGTGTAACTGTGGATTTCTGAGCAGCTGAGAGTAAAATGAGACTCAGGAGTGAGGAGAAAATGAGGTGGACAGGAGCTGAAGGTGAAGGTGCGGCAGGGGGCCCCCGCAGACGAGGGGCCGCACTTCTCCGGAGCGACAGATGTGAGATGAAAGAGAGAAGAAGGGAGTCTGAGGGGAGGGGGGCAAGAAAAGGGGAGGTCAGGGGGTCACCACTGAAACAGAGTGCAGGGAGGAAAACGATCGATAGCGCCGTTCCCTTTCTCCTCTCCTCCACCACTAATCCCTCGCTCTTTTGTCACCACGGCAGGTGACGGCTGGCGAGTCGCAGTGGACAGAAGAACACGTCAAAAACACGCGTGCACACACACACACACACACACACACACACCAACGTGGTGACCTATCTAAATTAAACACCCACATGTTCTTCTATGAGTTGTTTATAAAAAGCATCATTAAATGGTAATTCTTCCTTTCACTGTTGTTTTCTGCATTTTGTCACATTTCTGCTCTGAAATCTTTTTTGCACTGTTTTGTACTGTGTATATGTGCAAATATGTTTTATTATTATGTAAACATGAAATTTGAGTCCATAAGTATCTGGAAAATTACAATTTTTTATAGTTTTGCCTCACTACTACAGTTTTTAGAGTTTTAGAGTTTAACACATTTATATTATACGTTTAAAATGTTATTTTTAAAATAGTATCTCCATTTTTACATACATAACTGGAAACATAACTGGTAAAGCAGTTTTATGGCCATGTTACCTCGGATTGATGTAGCACGATGAGCTCTGAGGTGATTAAAAAAGAAATCAAATAAATCACCTTTTAATAAGCTTTTAATAATGGGCATTTAAAAAGAATACAAAAATAAATGAATTGAAGTATTACATGGGTCAAATTAAATTAGATAAATTAGAAAATAATAGCATTAATCGCAACACTATTCTTTGATTAGTTGAGATTAAAATCATGATTACCTTTTTTAATGCCTTTTCTTTCCTGTTTTTTGTTTGTTTGTTTGGCAAGTGTACAGTTATAATTGTGTAATGTGATCTATACCTGGCAGACTCTTTTTTTTTTACTGTACTATAATATCTCAGGGCAGTTTTTATGCTTTGTTAAACTTGATGCTGAGTTAAACTTGGAGTTTTTATGGAGGAAATAAACAATAGTGTAGCTCCATATTCCACATTCAACAGCTTAAAAGGAGGAAACGTGCCATCAGCTGTGTGTGTTCGAGTGTGTGTGAGACAGAGTGAGAAAGAAAGAAAGAAAGAGAGAGAGAGAGCATTTAAGCATTTAAACTTAAGCATAATGTCGCTGTCCAATGAAAAACACTTATCTCCACGTTTGTCGATTTTTAGTTTACTACATAATTTGAACAAACTGTCCCTTACACTGTGCCAAAATTTCCTGATGAATCGACTAATTGAAACTTTTTAAAATGACCTGAAATAAACTCTTTTTACATTGACTTCCATTGAAACTTTACAAGGTTTTTTCTCCCACCTGTAAAGTTGCTGTTTTGGAGATGTTTTTCATTGGACAGCGACGATAAATAAAAGGTAATCTATCTTCTGCACTCAACAGTAAGAGTTGCTGTGTTATATTACTAAACAAAACTGCAAATAAATCACCAGGCACTGTCAATTTTGTTACGTGATTAATTTGCACTTAAAATAATTGTCTTATTTTTTCTTAGATTAACTGCATAGCCATGTTTAATAATTAAAAAACAGGGGACGTGTTGGTTAAAAGAAAATCACTTTCAGTGTCATCCAAAGTTGTTTTGTGTTCAGTAGGTCCCTGTCCACACACACACATCTCTCAACCTGCTCATACTCCACACAGGTGTTCAATAAAAGTGATGACTTTAAACTGTAAAAAAGACATTTGAGATGGTTTGGACATTTGGAAACCCCATATATACATGGGTCATATCAGAATATTATGGCCACCTCCTTATTTCTGAACTGTCTGTCCCTCTTTCCAGCTCCACAGAGCATTTAGGAGCACCTTGTATTTATTATAGATTATCGTTAAGACTGTATTTCTTCCCCACAGGACCACTACAGAGCAGCTGTTATTTGGGTGGTGGGTCAGGGTTTTTCAGCACTGCAGTAACACTGGAATGGTGCTGGTGTGTTAGTGGTGTGTGTTGTGCTGGTATGAGTGGATCAAACACAGCAGTGCTGCTGGAGTTTTTAAACATCTCAGTGTCACTGCTGACTAAGAGTAGTCCACCAATCAGAAATATCCACAGTCAATAGTGTCCAGTGGGCAATGTCCTTTGATCGCTGCTGAATGACTCTGACACACTGGATTGAAACACTTTAGCAGCACAAGGATGGTGTTCTTCATAAAGTGGCCAATGAGTGCAAGTAACAGGTATACAGGTATATCTACTAGATTTTGGAACATTGCTGAAATTATTTGATTGTATTGTATTATTTTATTGTATTGTACAGTGATTGAATTGTATAGTGACAAAAACAGAACAGGAAAATATTAAGGGCAGTTTCCCAGACAGGGACCTGGCATAGTCTTGGACTACATAATTGTTTGTATTGAGATTTGACACTTAAAGAAAAGTATAGTTTATAACTAGCCTTAATCCCTGTTTGTGAAACTGACTCATAGTGGAGGTGGGTAAAAAAAAAAGAAGATACGTTTACAGATTATTTTACAGTTGGAAAGTGTCTGTTTTAAGTTGGTGAAATCTTTGCATCATGTTTTCATTACTGGATTAAACAGTAGCAGTAAAAATAAACCACAGTTCACTACTTTAATAAGAAAAATAAGCATTGCAAACACTTTAGCAGGCACTGTAAATATCTATGATTAATTTGGCTTAGAAACAACTGATATAATCTCAGAGACGGTGCTTTATGGGAGAGCAGAGTGTGTTCTGTTTCTGTTAAATACCCTTAATTACCCCTCTGCAATACATCTGATCTCAGATCAGCACTCACTGTCAGGAGTTCAGCAGAGACCGCTCTAAACTGTGACGAAGCACGGTGAAGATATTGGTTACATACAAACAGACAGACATGCAGCATGGCGAGTGTGTGTATGTGTGCATATGTGTGTGTGCAGTATGTCTAGGATAAAGGATGATAAATGGTGGATGTATTACAGACACGCTCTGAAGTGAACAGACTGAAACACAATGCAGGAGGCCTCTAACCAGACAGAATGGCCAGCTGCTATGGCACACGCACACATCCCCCAGAGAGGCTTCTGCATCAGGATACGCACCCACACACACACACACACACACACACACACACACACACAGTTGTATACAGAAATTTAGGCGCCCATGTGGAAATGACATATCATTGATTTTTTTTTTTTCGTAAGTGAAAACTTACCATAACAACCATAGTTCCTAAATCAGACGCTGTGTAAAATGTAATGTAAATAAAAACTGCAAAAGAGCGCGATGGTTTACAAATTCGACTCATATTTTATTCACAAAAAAGTCAGATGTTGAAAGTGAAACATTTTATCATTTGAGAAACATTAAGTGTCTAATATGTTTCATGTTTTATTGTAAATACACTGGCCAAAAAAATGACAACCAAAAAAAAAGGTCACACACTCTAATATTTCGTTTGCATTCACTGTGGCATTGTTTCGATAAGCTTCTGCAATGTCACAAGATTTATTTCAATCCAGTGTTGCATTCATTTTTTTAGACCTGATCAACTGCAACAACCTCAGATAATTTACTGTGTTAAATCCAGGTGGTGTCTTTTTTTTGGCCAGGCAGTGTATAATAGTATAATAGTATTATATATATATATATATATATATATATATATATATATATATATATATATATATATATATATATATATATATATAAACACTGGATTTTACATACATAACTGGAAACATAATTGTAAAGCAGTTTTATGGCCATGTGTGGCATCTTTCCTTGGATTGATGTAGCAAAATGAGCTCTGAAGGAAGTAAAAAAGAAATTGAATTAATCACCTTTTTTGTAATTATATCTAAGATTTTAAAAATGGATATTTAAAAAGAATACAAAAATAAATGAATCAGTATTACCTGGGTCAAATTTATTTAGATTTACATTATTGGTGCCAATACCTTTAAAATAATAGCATTAATCACAACACTATTCTTTGATTATTTATGATTAAAATCATGATTACCTTTTTTAATGCCTTTTCTTCCCTGTTTTTTTGTTTGTTTGTTTGTTTGGCAAGGGGACAGTAATAATGGTGTAAAGTGATTTCTACCTGGCAGACCAATTTCTTTTTTTTTACTCTACTGTACTCTACTGTAATATCTCAGGGTAGTTTTTATGCTTTGTTAAACTTGATGCTGAGTTAAACTTAGAGTTTTCATGGAGGAAATAAATAATAGTGTAGCTCCATATTCCACACTCAACAGCTTAAAAGGAGGAAATGTGCCACAAGAGTTTTAGTGGAGGAGATCAGAATCACAATGCAGCTGACAACGCAAATGCCTTCATGTGATCAGTCATTTGAATCATTTAAAGGTGCTAAAAAATCCACAATTTACCAAAAAACTAAATAATGACTTCTGGACCAACTGTACACACACACAAACAGACCTTAGTGGGACAGCCCACTCTGCTCATTGTGTTTTTAACCTCAGTCTCCTGTCACATGCTGTCTTACACACACACACACATACACACACACACAGAGAAAGAGAGAGAGAGGCAGCTGTTTAAGCACAGTTTGCTCCAAGGGGCCTGAAGAACAATGTGCTCTGAGCAGTCACCTCCACACACTCAGACAGACGTAAGAAGAGTACATATCTGAAGAGTTAAATTACACACACTCTCCACATGCATGTACAAAGTCTGAGTGACAAAGGAATATGTCTGTCTGTCCGTATGTACGTCTGTCTGTGTCTATCACACACTAATTTAACGTGTTTATTGAATGCTTGTGCTTCTAATTCATAAACACATTTTCTCAGCCCCAGTACCGATTGACAGCTGAATAGATTGCTGGTGAATGGGAGTTTTTGGATTGTGGGATTTGTTATAAAAAAAATAAACAAGGTGTATATGGTTTATTTCAGTGTTTTTAATTCAGTGGGCCGTGGACCAACTACAGGCTATGTGAATCGCCCTCTAGTGGTCTGTAGGCTCATCCTCAGGGGAGGATCCTCAAACGTGGGTAGGAGGACATTTATAAGTTTGATGAATACTGTGGGTGCCTCTTGCAGACAGTAAGACACTATTCCACAGAAAACACACAAATATCACCAACTATAAATCAGTTAAACTGTCGTTCCATATTGTGTTTTAATTCTGAAGTTATCAGTATCAGCACCTGACAAAGGTGTGAAAAGTATTTACATTCAATACTCAGGTAGAAGTATAAATACTAGGGTTTAAAGTACTTTTTTACTCAAGTAAAAGTGTAAAAGTACTGTTGTTTTCATAATGACTCAAAGTATTAAAAGTTATGTAAGGAGAAAAGCTTAGGCCGCGCCACAGGAGCCTTTCCAAAAACACATTTTTTAATAGCTATACTGACTATAAATGTTACATTAAAATGTTATTGTTGATAAATTTGGAATGCACTAGGCTTCCTGCTTCAGCCACATATATGCCCATTGAAAAATTTATGCATTTTAGTGCAATGCAATTATATTTAAAAAGCACCTTTAAAGAACCATCTATAGTAAATGTATTTATTAAAAAAATATTTATTCTAATCTATCAAATCTTTTTTATTTTATTGTATGTTTTTAATCCCTTTTGAACTACAAATGCTTGACTACACTGGAAATGAGTGTCACCCTCAATGTAATTCCCGAATGAAAATAAAGGTTGATTGATTGCTTACGGTGTTTCTAATAAAGTCGCCAGCAAGTTTAACTACAATGTTAATACAATCTAATGTAGTGAGCAGAGGGTGCAGAGATACTAGGAACTCTGCTGCCCTCTACTGTTCATTATAATAATAACGGTTCAAATATAAATCAGTGTTAAGCCTACATTTTAACTTGCTTATTTTTTTTTTTTTTTATTTACTCAGAAGTGAATCCTCAAACACATCTACACCAGAATAAACCAAATGTTTATATAATGACAAAACTGTGTAATTCTTTAAATAGTAGAGCCAAAAAAAAAGAAATTAGATTTCAATAAGTTAGGTTCAAGAAACACCAGAGACATCCTAAATATTATAAAATTGTGGCATTTTATTTACATATTTAACAATCCTACAGCCTGTGAATTTGTTAGCTATATATATATGACACAAAAAATAAACAAATGGCGATTTGCAAAAGAACCACTTCTCCTCAATTAACAAAACAGCTGTCATTTAAACAAGTGAATTTGACAATTTGTATTATGGACAAGAAAACAAAGTAGTTTTTTTTTTTTTTTTTTTTTATAAAAGTGCCCATAAACATTAGCAACAGTACAGAACACATTATATGGCTCATTAGAGTCCTGATTTCCAGTCATTAAATTTCCATTCCAAAACATCTAAAAACAAAAAAGTGGAGCTGTCAAACAGAGTAGATCCTAAAGGGTTATAGAGGCAGACTGAAAGAAAAGACTTTTACTCTGAATGTAGCTAATCAGACGAGTCGTGTTTGGTGTGAGAAGATTAGTTCTTTAGTTTTAGCAGTGGAGCCACGAGGAAATTGATATTAAAATTAGCATTACATAGCATGGTGCTAACTGGCCAACAAAAAAACTTTTCTAAAAAGATGTGGAGTTGCTAAATAATGTTAAATAAGAAAATAACATTTATGTGGTTTCTTATATTAAGCTGAAAACTATAGGAGCAAAATCTGCACTCAAACATGCGTTGGCTGATTAGCTGATCAAATCTGGGGCACCTGGTGGGCAAACCGGATTTTTCGCATGAACAATTCCTTTATGGCTGAACACAATGGAATTGTAATGTATAAGTTAAGTATAAGTTGGGTTTAATCAGACTCTGGTTTATTTTTCTCCTTTGTGTGGTACAGTAATCACCTTCAGGTGCAGAGCAAATCAACTGAACAAGAACAATTGAGAGGTGGTGGTGGTCTGGGTCCAGAGCCAAATTAACATTGGAGTTTATAGTGGAATGAGCTATGCAGGTGCTATCACCTAGTATATAACTCATTTAATTACTACAGTTACTAATAAATACTATATGTCTCTGCTGTTGCTTCACATTAGACTGAACACAAAGTCCAGAACACAGGACCTTCTACCTGTATTTTTTTTTTATTATTTCCACCGCAGACAGCTCTGACCAATATGCAGAGAGAACATGCGCACATGAAAACATGTGCACATAATACGATTAGGTGAAAAATATCTTTGTTTCTTTGTAAGAACAAAAAACAAACCAAGGTGTAAATGCTCCAACTGATTAACTGATCCAGACTACAGCTAATGAACTATAGGTGTGAAAACATCTCAAACCATTGGCATTATTAAGGGTGGGGAAGATGTAATAGTGTAATATCCTGCTCAAATGCAGTTTCACAATTTTTGCATTTCTTAGGTTTGACAAGCCAGACACACACACACACAATCCTGCACTGAATCCAATTAAAACAGGACAATTAATGCTCTTTCTATACCATTTTCAAACCATGCATTTTTAGTGTTCCACAGATACTAGCAATGCTAGCAATATGCTAAAAAAAAGCATAGTGCGATCATCATATCATTATTTTGCCCATCTTGAAGCTCCAGAAGCAAACTTTTTTATTACACCACCACAATGTCTTTGCTTCACCACTACATGTGAGTTGAGGGTTGCAGTGATGGTGTATATTTGATTCTTCCTCAAATTACTCCTTTAAAGACACAGCGGTTAATCTACAGCAGCACAGCTCCTCTATTTAACAGCTAGTCCAGCTCGAGTCCCATCCTGCCATGAGGTTGTAATAAGCGACAGCACTTTAACCTCTCTACAACAGTGGCGGTTTCCCGTTGACCTTTTCATGCAGCAGCGTTAGCGCTCCTGAGGCAAACTCCCGTAGCACCTGTACCGTTTCCCGCTGCAGCTGCAGCGACTCGCGCACAAACTCCTGCTGCGTCTCGGCCAACTGCTGCACCGACTCGGCCAGCAGCTCCAGCGAGCGCGACACTGTACCCAGCAGTGCATTGGTGGTGTGCTGCTCCTGCACACTCAGGCTAGCATTCTGAGCTAACAGCTCGCGAGCACTGTCCGACTCTGCCGATGATATAGGAGGGGCTTGCTGTTGGTTGTGTGCATGATTAGTGGAAGAGGAGACATGCACCATATTGGCACCTAAAGAAGCCCCGTCGTCTTCAATAAACGAGTTATTTAAAGATGATAAAGAAGAAGAAGGAAACATTTTGTCATCGTCCGAGTCGAACATGCGAGAATCTGCGTCTGAAAGAAGAACAAGAACAACAGTTTACCGCTAGATAAACCATTTACATACAGTTTTCTACATTTTTACACTCCTGAGATATGTAATTTGTATGGATTCATATAGTCTCCATACTGATTCATTACTATGTATGATTTATTATTACTAAATAAGGGTGTAACAAAGCACTGTCACAAGATGCATCACAAAGAAAAAATTGAGGTTGTTCATCATGGGAATTCCGTATGATTACATTTTCTGTTTATGAAACATTTGTGATTATTTTTTATTTTTTTTTTATTTTTTTTACAATGTTATACAATTGCATTGTTTGAGCACCAGAGGTCGCACTCCCTCTAGAGCAGGCCAAATAACCAGAGGGGGTTTGCAAAAGGGTCAGTCATGTTTGACTGAAGCCAATCACACAAGCGTTTTTTCCCCCCACTATGTGGGGGAGGGTGGAGGGCTCACCATGGCCTCTGCACAAGCTTTCTTTCACCAGACTTTGACTCTGGTGGGCAGGGAGAGAAGACAGATCCTCCACCCTTCCCTCACAAGCCAAGAGGAAGACAGATTGGCAATAATGTAAATTAACAAATGACTGATTGAGAAATAAAACAGCACTGTAGTTAGTCTGAGCTTAGAACAGAATAGGGAGCCTTTCTATAAGTTGCATTTTTTAACACTTAAGAAATAGAAATAAGAATGAAACAGTCTCATTATATTTTGTCATTAAAAATTTGCTCCAAATATTGTGAGAAAATTTAATCATGAATCCAGAATCGTTAATCGAATCATGAGCAGAGAGCATCATTACACCCCTATTACTGAACCTTTATATTTAGAAAATGAGTTCTGTTCTGCGCGAGTGCTGTTTTTTGTGCTCAGTAGACTAAGCAGTATATTTAAATAAATACAGGGTTCTAAAAGTGAAATTTATTGCTTTTTAAGACATTTTTA
The DNA here is from genome assembly GCF_023375975.1 of Astyanax mexicanus. Taxonomy (NCBI): domain Eukaryota; kingdom Metazoa; phylum Chordata; class Actinopteri; order Characiformes; family Acestrorhamphidae; genus Astyanax; species Astyanax mexicanus. Next base: position 33,714,355 of record NC_064408.1, read on the forward strand.
AGACCTTAATAAATATAATTTAAGAACCAAAATGTAGTCATAATTTCTTCAGTTCTCTCCCAGGTAACGTTAGTATGTTAGCTAACTCGCCACTAATATTAGCTAGCTTTCGCTAACCTTAGTTCTGTCCCTGGTAATGTTAGCTAGCTCGCTTTAGCTAGCAAAACTTAGTATGTTAGCTAGCTTGCTGCTAAAGTTAGCATGGTAGCTAGATCTCCGCTAAAATTAATATGTTAGCTAGCTTGCCGCTAAAGTTAGTATGTTTGCTAGCTGCTAAAGTTAGTGTGTTAGTTAGCTAGCCAGATTTTAATTTAAGACATTTTAAGACCTGCAGGAACCCTGTAAATATGCTATAATAAACTATTTAAATTCAAAATGCATTAATTAATAAGTAAATACAAAATTACAGAAAATTTGTTATTCCAGAATAGACCTGTTTGTCATGTAATAGTCATACCTGCATTGTTTGCAGGGTCCTGCTGTGCCTCAACAGTAGCGCCCCCTGTTGGAGGTGGCATTGTCTTTGTATCAGCAGCCAGGCTGGAGGAGCTTTGAATAGAACCCATTCCCAAGAACCCCGCGTCATCATCATCATCAATGCCGCCTCCGTCCTGATCCGTGCTGCGGCTGCGAGAGCGTGAAGGAAGCTCCGCCTCCCACGGTTTCTTGTCCAGTTCCAGGATGGACTCTACGATGCACTCTGTGGGGGACAGCTCGGCCTGGGCAAGCGCTGCATGCGGAATGTTGCCTGAATGCAATGCAGCTATTTTGCGCTTGGTGTCGCATTTGAGGTCGGACCACTTCTTGATGATTTCACCTACCTCGCGGTCACACTCGCCAATCTCGTTAACTCTGTCCGTAATCTCTGACCACTTTCTTCTCTTCGCGTCTGATGGAACCCCCGAGTTATACTTACCTACACAACAAACAAAAACGCTTAATCAAAGGTGAATCACCCAGTTCACACAGTCATTTAATATGAATATTTTTTAAGACTAAAAGGCGCACCTAAAATCTGACAGTCAGGTATTAAGGAGCAGTAAAGCCACTTCGCTAAAGTACACCGTTATAAGAGCTATATTAGCTATATTACTACTCGCAGCACTAGCCCTTTTTATCGTTCTGAGGTGAGTACTGAACTGTAGTCTGCATGGTTGCCATTCTAAAACAAGCAAAGTGGTATAAACTGCTAGCTGAAAGCACCCTGGGTTACAGGAACACTTAGGGTTTCTCAGTCTAGCGCTATTGGGTGGCATATACGTCCCGCTAGCGCCACAGTTTGTAGCTAATGCTAATGCTGCTGCACCAAAAAGGGAAGCATGGCGACACCCTTGCTCAATTCGATGTAGACATCCTTACTAGTGAGACTTATAATCCAGTGCACCTTACGTATTAAAATAGACAAACAAATAGACGTTCATTGATAGTGCACCTTAAATCCTTTGTGGCTTACTGTCCAAAAAAATACAGTAGAACTGCAACCCTATTCAATAAAAATCTGTTGCTGCAGATCATGTGATAAGAAAAGGAGCTGTTCAAACACTGCAGCAAGAGACTGGCTACATTTGAGATGAAGCAAAAATTGTAAATTAGATCTTTTGAGTCTGCAGAGCTTTTTGATGAAGATTTTTACGCACCACTGACTTTTATACTAGAGAACAATGTCTCAGTCATTGCCACTCTGGTCCTGCCTCTCGTAGCTTGTCAACAGATGCACATTTATAGCAGTACACAAGGGGTGTTCATATAATAATTTGTTTTTTATGGCAGTGGTGTACAAGTGAATTAGGCTCTCCAAATGTTAGGGGAGTACATAGGGACAAAGTACCAATTCCTATATAATACTGAGTGTTGGAAGTGTTGGAAAAAACAGCAATGTCCGTTTTTTTCAGACAATTTGCTTAACTGGCCTCTCCACATACCAACACTGTACAGAAACTTACCCACAACGATGTGCCGATTTTTCCGCACTTCGTCCAGAAGAATGTGAACCTCACTGAAAGTAAAGTTTGCTTTCCGCTTTTTGAAGCGGACCGTGTTCTCCTGGCTCTGGTACAGTGAAGATGACATAATTAATGCGCTTATATTTCAGTTCTTCCTCAGATTCTTTGTTAGCTCACCTGTGTAAAAATATAAAATCCACATGGTTAATGATGACATGCAACTTTAAACATTCAGAACAATCATTACATTTTATTTGTCTGTTTTACTGACACAATATTTGTGCTGTTTCACATAATTGTTTTGTTTGCATGCATACAAACTTGACTGACATTACATTCCTAATCCTAGGTTTTAATATAATAAACTTTTCCCCTTCAGATTTCTCTTCTTTTTGTGAAAGCATTTAAATAGTTTAAATAGTTGAAAAAGAGCAGTAGAAGCTAAAACACATACTTACACAGAGTTAGTTTTATCTTCAGCATTCCTATTTACGTTCCATTAATTAATAAGGTAAGATAAACGAACACATATTCACACACTGATTCCAGGATGTTCAGTATGTCTCAGTGGCTTTATGCGTTAAAATGATGGACAGAGTGTTGTAAGGAACTTGCATAGCTTACATCGCTTTCAAAGGTTCTGTGGTTTTGGGTTCATTTCATAACCATATTACTTAGTATTTTTACTTGTTTATATTTCCACTTTTTGTGAGTTTTGATTTAAAGTTGTATTAAAGCTTTTCATGAAACACACTTGTTAACAGCTCAACAATCCCACCCTTTATGTTACTGTCCCCCAAGTAAAGCAGTTCAGAAGCAGAACTGATGTGAGGGGGCATGGCAACCTAAAGGGCAGTAAATATAAGGTTCATATGCTTTTGACATAATTACAACAAAAAGAAACAATGCACTCAAACTGCTGGTTAGTTTCTGAATATGATCTAATAGTTACGGAGCCCCTGAAATGACATGGTACATTTTTTTTTTATGAAGAAAAAAAAAGTGGTAAGCACCAGATACTAAGTGGTGTGCACCACATACTAATAGAGCATAAATATAAATGTTACTTTAAATTAAAGATTCAAAAAAAAAATTAGGATGTTATAATCATGCAGCTCTGGAACCGAGCAGTGAGCACTGTGCACGTGAGCTCCTCCACTTAGCCTTGTTGCTGTTTTATGCGTTGTGTACTAAGGCTATATGAGTAGACAGGAAGGTCAGTTCTTAAAAAACATTTTCATCATTCGAAACAGATTTCGCTTATTTAAACAGCCCAAAAATGTTTTAAAAGCTTAGTTTTTAAGCTTTACTTACTAAATAAAAATGTCTTGTTTAAATCGGGCTTGGCCTTACAAAAACAGTTTATGGGGCGGGTCTGACTCAGGCAAAACGTGCACGGTGGGACTGCACAATATATTGTTTAAGCACCGTCATCGCGTCATGATTCTTGACACAAGAAGTAGATACACAGTGCTGTCTCTGTGTCTGGGTAAGTGACAGGCTCCTGCTGCCTGAGAAGCACGAGGAGAGTATGGGGGTAAACGCATGGCCTCCATCCACATGGCTGGGCACGTGCTTGTAAACACATGTCGAAAGCTGTGCATCTCAGTCCAGCACAGTTTTGCTCAGATATTTCCAGTCACAGCTAAATTCACACTTTAGATCCCAGAAAAAACGCTCTTATTTACCTTTTAAAAAGCCATTTAAAGGCCAGATTAAAGGGCCGTTTACTGTTGTTTTGATGTTGTCCTCGGGTTTTAAGTGCAGGTGCATTGTATAATATTACAAAATATATTGTCGAAAAAAAAAATCAATCTCGTGCAGCCCTAGTGCAGGGGCCCGATCTCAGCTCTATATAAAAATTCAATCTCGTGCAGCCCTAGTGCAGGGGCCCGATCTCAGCTCTATATAAAAATTCAATCTCGTGCAGCCCTAGTGCAGGGGCCCGATCTCAGCTCTCTATAAAAATTCAATCTCGTGCAGCCCTAGTGCAGGGGCCCGATCTTAGCTCTATATACTAAGTGGTGAGCACCACATGCTACGTGTCTACCACCACACACTAAGTACATATTAAGCACATACATGTTAAGCACATACTTAATATGTGGTGCTTACCACCTAGTAAGTGGTGCTCACAACTTTTTTTACACCTTGTCCCTTGTTAGTATTAATTAAACTCTTTATACCTAACTTTTACTCTTTATTTTTAAAATAAAAATAGGTTTGTGGCATGCTTCATGTTTCATGCTATGGGCCCTTTAAATCAGTAACGTTAGTTAATGTTGGCGCACAAAGTTCACCTCAGATGTGGAGCAGCAGCAGCAGTTCACCATCAGTGCCGGACACACTCCACCAGGAGAGAGACTCAAGACTTCAGTCTCTGAGTTCAGACCTGAAGAGGAGATACGCTCAGTACAGGAAAAACAAACTGGAGATTTGTATCCGAGCATTCAGACACATTAACACTGAGATTCTCGATTAAAGAGAGGCTTTTTAACGGCATTTAGAGGAAACAATAACAGCGGCTCAATTATTCACAAAACAGACAGACAGGATACCGGTAAGAAACTGCAGCCACACTGATATAACGCTAGCTAGTGGTTAAATAAATGGACTTTAAATGAACCAGATCGCGCTGTGTTGTTTTTAGCTAGCTGAGCTAGTTAGTTATTTAGCTAGCTAGCTAACCTAGCTACCTTCCTCCCTACGTGAACACCAACAGCACCCCCTCGGTGTAGCGCCATCATGCTAACCTAGCTAGAGAAAGATGAGCTAAGCCCCTCAGAGAGCCACAGAGCGGCTGAGTCTCGCCGCTCTGACCCACAGGACCGATAAACTCTCTGCACATCACCCACTAAAGCCATTCTGTCCCGGGCGAAGCCGGTTTACCGATCGCGCTGTAATTGCGACAATAGGTAACGTTAGGTTAGCTATAGCTACACATGCACCGTAGCTACAAACCCTCCCTGTGTGTGTATGCAGCTTATCGCTCTCTCTTTCTCTATGTAGGCGCTCAATTAGATACTTTTACACCACTTCACAAACTCCACACACCCCCCGAGCTCCTATAGTGAAGCCTGCCGTCCAGATTTACCTCTAAATCCTGTCTGCGAGTAAGATTTGCGCCCAGAGATCCAGAAAGTTCGTAGAAAAGCGGAGGAGCAGCGCTGCGCAGACTCAGTGCGGCCGCCCCCACCTCCGCGGACAGCCTGAAGTTACTCATTCTGGCCACATTGGATCAAAAATGGCGCTGTTGAGCACCTAACCATCAGTAACAGAGCAGCTTAGCTAGAGCTAAACAGCTGATAAAGGGTTAAATAACCATAAATACGATACTAAAAATACTTTTCTGTGGTGTTTTGTTTGCCTAAATATATGCAACAGAAAGATATAGGTGTCCACCTTAATTAAATACTTGGTTTAACATGGTTAAACTACCTGCTAGGTAGGTAGACACTTAGCTAGGTATACAGTGTGGTTGCAGTCATTTTTAGTCAAACACATAAAAACACAAAGAAAAATAATAGTAAAAAAAAAAAAATGACACTTTTAATTTTTTTAAATTCTTTATTTAATATAAAATAGGTTACTGGGCACTGTTCAGTCCCTTCCTTCAGTTTCGCATTGGCACCCCCTACTGGACTAATACACTAATAACACGTGCCCTGTGTTATATCAGTAACGCTGAATAATATAGTTAAAAACGTAAATAAGCACTAGCTCGTGATTGAGCGAAATTAAACTAGTGTTAAAACAGAGTGTGTGTGTGTGTGTGTGTGTGAAGGTGCTGTGTGAAGTTATTAAAACAGGCTATCAGGGGTAGGCATAGAGGAGTCTGATGAAGTGGACATCGGTTGCTGGCATGGCGAGATGCTCAGGAGTACATGGTCAGCTGCAGCCACTGTGAAGGAAGAGAGAAATATTTGCACGGTCAATGTTACTCAGTATTGAAATAGAACTACATATCATATGTACTACTCGTCATTAATATTTTATCTTATTAAATACTTGTGTTCAAAATGTAGACTAAAATATATTCTAAAATAGGGCTGAAGGGTTAATCAAATTAATTTGAATAATCAAATTACTGTTTTAATGCAATTTTCAAAACGGGCTAATAAGGATTGTACATCTTTACATATAGAAGCTGATAGAGGGGATCTTTGTAGAGAGACATTTGCTTTTGTCAAGAACTCTTGTAAAGGGTAACAAAGTCTGTGGCAGTGATTTTTTTTATATTTTACACAGCTGAAATACAAGCTAATATATAACTTGCTTGTAAGGTTGAAGGGGGCTGCTTACTGTTCATTAAAATATTGAAATAAAAGAAAACAATAACTTACGCAATAACTTACAAATAAAAACTGAAGTTATGTAAGAACTTAAAATCTAAATTGTAATCGAGAATCGCTAATATGTTTGAAGACTATTGAGATTTCTTTTTTACAAATAGTTTCAGCCCTATTCTGAAACAATGAGTAATTAAATTATAATTACCTTTATATTTATATCAACTTGTCATGTTAATGCACCTGCCACTTGGTAATTTTTAATACAGAGTTTTGTCATTATTGTTTATTAACTTCCAGGCATTATTGGATATTAATCTATTAACCAGAACTAAATTGGTGGCAATGATTCTGAAATAAAAATCACCACCCCCACCCCCTTCAAATGATATGAAATGTGTTAAGTTGTATAGTAGGGGTGTCACATTAGCATCAGTTTAGACGTGTATCTGCAATAGAATTTAATTTTGCTACTCACTTTGGTCCATCTTTGCTATGCAGTATTAAAATAATCAGCTACAATCTGCAGCCACTGGCCAATCCATTACTTCTAACTTTCCAAATGTTATACGACCATATCAATTTAAAGTTGCTACATCTAACTGTCTAAAAGTGCTATATTGTGCTTTTTCTAGTTTTTGAGACAAATGTAAATCTAGCAGTTGGTAACAGTAACCCTAATGATTTCCCACCTCCTGGATGTTCACTTTGATGGAGCCATTGTTGTCTTTATCCAGTGTCTTAAAGGCACCTGAGAAAATAGAACAATTTAAACAGTTATTAAATCATACAAACACACCATTAGGCTGATAACTTTGTTATCAGTTGTTTTGAATACAAGGTCAATTATTTCAAGCTAATCTGCACTAATCCGTTCTTAAGGTGCTTATGGGAGCCCAATTCTGTACAGTAGATAATTAAAACTTTGCAGGATTGAATTTTTGATATAAAATATAAAAAATAATTACATATTCAACTTAGAATTGAACATTGTATTATGCATACAAATAGTGCGCATTGTTGTAATAGTTTGTCGGTATCTCTGTGTAGATCGTAGAGTATTGTCAGATTTTACCGCACAGCTAGAAAGCTACTTCTTATATTGTGGTTTAAGAACAATAACTGACTAGGATATAAAGGCTCTGATAATACATAGCAATGTATAAAACCAAATTGTGGCTCACATCTCACATACATATTATTGAACTGATACGAGCAGACATGAACAACACAGGCTAACTCCCAGCCACTAGAGGGAGCTATGAGATCACACAACACAGAGCTAGCACTGATGCTTCAGTGATAGCACAGAACAGAGGCCATTTTGGCAGAGCCCATCCAGTGTAAATGTACAGCTGTCAGATGGGGTATGCAATCCAGCACAGCACGGAAATATCGTGTGTGGCTAAAGTCCAACACATTATTAAATGATGGATTGTCATATGTTAAATATATCAGTTATATTGCATATCTGTTGTACAATGTTGTGTGGATGACTGCTTAAATGTATGGAAGCCTGCATATATTTGGCCATAAAATCTGAAATATGATTCCAGCATCCAGCTTAGGCAACAGCACACAATGAGCAGCAAAATGGGTCATCCTGCAGTTGCATAGTGTATTATAATAATACTCTCTTCAGGTCTCAGTGACAGTAATGGAGAAGCTGCACTCACGGCACATGGCGTCCAGGCGCACCAGGCAGCCAATGTAATTATCAAAGTCCATATTTCCCTTCTCGTCGCTGTATCTGCGGATAATCAGCTGGAAGAGCTGATCATTCAGGGGGAAGCCTGCGAACACACACAAACAGACACACCTGAGTGTCTCTAATAAAATATGCCTAAGCAGTTTTTAAATTTCATGCACATAATGGACATAAAGTATCACCTAGATCAATTAAAAAAAATGATAACAATTTTACCTAAAATAAAGCTTGTAAATTTAACATGAAGAAGTGGGTAATATGGGCCCGATTCAATTTCACCACCCTAAAGCCCTACGCGTCTCATATTTGCACATGCTCATCTAGGGGGTCGGGTGTCCCGATTCTTGTTAGGCTTGAGGGGTTAAGGGAAAGTGTTAGGGCTACATGGCCATTTAAATGGAGAATTTTCAGAGGCACACTCAAAACGGAAGGTTATGAGAATCATTTGCAACATCAGGACACATGCGACCATTTTCCTTGTTAAAAATTACAATAACCACTACATAAACATATTTGTCATTTAATGTGTAATTTTAGTGTTTTATGGCCATTTTCATCATAACAAGCATAAAAAATGTATAGTAGCTAACTTTGCTGCTCCACCATGTGGTGCAACACACAGCAGATGCAGTATCATTTAATGTGGAATGAAAAAATAAATGAAAGCTTACAAAAAGCTAATTTCAGCTCCCTATCAAAGAAGAATTAAGGAATGGACAATAATAACGTGCATAATAATAATTGCTGCACCACCTGCACTTTTTCTGAAGACTAGTTAACCTGCAGCTTGGTTGCTAAACTTCAGTGCTCCACTGCTATATATCTGTATCAGGTGCTTAAAGGATTGTTCCAATTCTTAGGGGGTGGATTTCAACCATTTCGCATGTAACAATGTTGCACTCGAAAACATGGGGTAGGGGTACAAAAGGGAAATGCAAAAAGTATTTGTTGTCCAAGATTACAGATAAAATACACCAGTCACCTCTCACTTTTGCTATAAAAAAAGTAACTGCATGAATTCATTCAGCATTTTCATATACTGCACATCAGGTCATTGAGCTACATAACGTATCAGGTCCAGGAAGAATAGTGACTCCATCAGACAAAACTCAAGAGCTGAAGTGAAGTGTGGTCAGTGGTGTGGTTGTTAGAGTGGTGTCTTACCTGCAGCTTTAAATGAATTGGGCAGTTCGTCAGCTCCAATCACACCAGAGCAATCTGCATCGAACTGCTTATAGATGCCCTGTAACAGCACAAATGCACAGTTACACAGTAATTCACATTAACCAGGAAGATCACACAGAATAACAGTGCAACAGAGTGAAACTCACCTGCCATTTCTTGATATTGTTCCACAGGTGTTTGAACTCATGGAAGCCCAGTTTCCCTGTACTGTCACTCTACACACAGCATTAAGGAACAGCAACAACAAAAAGCAGCTTCTAGAGTGATTTCAAAATGATGTCTTGAAATATTCTGACCAAACAAATGCATGTTTAAAATTCAAGAGAAACAAAACCTTAGCTGACTTATTGTTAATGAAAAAAATATGGTTGTATGTAGAGTTTACACCTTACGCCCTGCACAAAATATAGAAACTTGTGCAATGTGTGAAACACTATGGAGCATTAAATTAAAAAAGGTTTTTTTCCACCAATATGTTGAATTCAGTAAATAAAAAGGGATTGTGTGTACACTGGAGGGGGTGTAAAAAGGCATCTCATTTGATTAAGACTGTCCCATGGAAATATATTTTTCTTAGTGTTTTTGTAGAAATTATCTTTTTTTTTTTTTTTTTTTTACAAATGGGCTTTTATTACAAATTCTAAACAAATTAACCAGCTAGAATTTCCTTTGTAGTTTTGCAAAATTAAAAACACAGTATGTTTAATACTTAGGTTCTTGCAGGTAGTGCAAGATTTCTACAAAGTAATGCATTACTTAGTTTTTATTTTAACTCAAAACACAGAAACCTCACCCTGCATTTACACTGGCAACAATCAATCATTCATTTTCATGTGGAAGGACATGATGTGCGGCTGCGATATGGCAACAAGTGACAAAGCGACAGCACGACACGCAACAAACGACATACAGAGTTGAGATTTTCTCAACTCTCTAAAATGTATGATTCAGTGAAGCGACATTCTACACTGATTGGCTAAATAAACTTTTCCAATCCCAGAGACATGGGGCTACAGCTTCTGCTCCGTGAACTTTTGATTCCCACTGTACTTCGTTTTGTATCCTCAGCAGTGTGGTTCTGAAGATGGACTTTCTGTTTGTTATGATGCATTTTTGCACCAATGTAATAAAAAAATAAAGCTTAAAAGTAAATATTGGATAGCTCGAAAGGTAGCTTGCTAGCATGCTTACGGCCATGCCAATACACGCTCACTTGCGACAGTGTAAACAGCCTTGGACACCCCCACAAGAGACAAATATGCGGCAACACAGACTACTTGTCGCCTGCCAGTGTGAATAAAGGGTTGTTTAAATGGGCAATAAAGTCAATTATTACAAAGATCATTATAGATACCTGTATATTTAAGAATGCATTCACATTTCACAGAGAATGGCAAAGTTGGACACCAGCTGTCCAGAAATGGCAGGTGATACTAAATAGGGTAGTCTCTTAAATGTTTTGCAAACCTTGATTGTACGTTTGAATCACCAGTGCTAGAAACACTGACATACACAGCCAATGTACCAAATTAGTGTGTTTGTGTATTTGTCTTGAGTAAAGTAGGATACATCCATGACCGCCACCATACTCCTGCAGGACTCAATAGTGAAGCCATCTGTCTTCAGGTCACCATCTGCAGAAAGAGAACAATAAACACATTTTAACTTTGGGTTGTATGTTTAATTGCCTAATTTGTGTAGTAGTAGGTGTTCTTGGGTTCTGCAGCAGGACAATGATCCAAAGCACACAAACAAGTCCATCTCTGAATGGCTTAATAAAAATTACGTTTTTGGAGTGGCCTAGTCAAAGTCTGCTTAAGATGTTGTGGCTTGATCTTAAACAGGCAGTTAATGCTCAAAAACCCTCCAATGTGGCTGAATTAAAACAATTCCGTAAAGAAGTGGGACAAAATTCCTCCATAGAGATGTGAAAGACAAATAAGCAAGTTATTTGGTTTAGGGGTCAAATACTTTTTTTCACACAGGGCTAGATTGGTTTGAATAATTTCATTTATTAAAAGAAAAAAAAAAATTAAAATGTCCTTTTTTATCTACTCAGATTATCTTTGTCCGATATTAAAATTTGTTCGATAATTGGAAAATGTTTAGTATGAGAAAAAAATAAAAACAAAAGAACACTGTGCAGCCCATCCTTACGTTTAGAGATGATTTTGTTGAGGATGTTCATCAGTTCAGCAGGGCTTACTTCCATGTCCTAGAACACACAAACCGACACAGGCATTTAGGTTCTGTGCTGGTATATTTTCATGTCTTTATGCTGTGCATGTGTGTATGGGGAAAAACACTCACATCACCAGCGAGCTGCTGAAACACTTTCCGGAACTGTCTCTCCTCATCAGTCTCATTTGCTTCAGCATATACATAAGGCCTGCTAGGTGGAGGCTATAGCATGCAAACACACAAATTACATACATGTTAAGCTTTTGACTTTTACAACTGAAAAGTCTCCTTTTTTATGTAAAAACAGGTTTAAGTGATGTAATAATATGTATATATGATATGAAAACAGTGAATTAATGAATGATAATGTGATTTAATTATTGTGTAATCAGGAACTTGTTCTGTATTCACAAAAAAAGCATTGTTGGTCACTAGATCTTTCACTAGGTCAACCATAAAAAGCTGGGCAGTCACTTACAGGGTTTGAGGGAACAAATTGGCCAGGGTCGATGTTGCTGTACACAAAAAGAAAAAAAAAAATTAACAATAGCCAAAAGCCACCTGCACAATAGTTTTACTTTCCAAGCCCTCAGACACTCAGACATGCAAATGGAATCTGATACAGGAATAACTGGTTTCCAATTGGGTGGGGTATTTTCAGTAAGTACTATTCACAGTTAAGTTATTTAGTTTGTTGTTAAAAGCAAGTTTTAACAGGTTTGCAGCATTCCCTTAAGATAAGAGACGCAAAGTGGTATTCTTGGTATGTGCAAACTGTTACTTAACATGTCGCATATCAAACCAAATTCAATAAACAAAATCTGTAAAATAAGGATTTTTGTACATTAAGACAAACAATATAATTACCAATAACATTAAATTGCTGATTGTGTGTGCAGTTGTATAAATAAAATCTGTGAACCTGTGGTCAAAATTTGGTCATTTGTTATGCCTCTCCCAAAAGATTTTAATAATCACCAGGATCAGCTAGGATCTGCGATTATTGCACTTATCACTGAACACCTGGTTTATCTAATCAATCTTTCTTTTAGGTTAAATCAGGTCTACTAATGGAACTGAACAAATCCATGTGATGTTTGAAGGCATCACATGCTTTTAAGACCTTTTTAAGACCTCAATAAATAGAAAATAGTAGAAAATAATTGATTGTATTGGTAATCATAACTTAACGTTCCTTATTTCTTTTTTTTACATTTTGTTACATTTTAATGCAGAATGTGTTAGCATGTTAGCTAGCTCAACGCTAATGTTTGCTAGCTCTCCCCTAACCCTAGTTTACTCCCTGATAATGTAGCTAACTTGCCCCGAACATTAGTAAGTTAGCGAGCTCGCCGCTAATGTTAGCTAGCTCTACGCTAACCTTAGTTCTCTCCCCAGTAACGTAAGCTAGGTCGCCGCTAATGTTAGCTAGCTCTATTTTAACTTAGTTATCTCCTTAGTAACATTAGCTAGCTCGCTGCTAATGTTAGCTAGCTCTACGCTAACCATAGTTCTCTCCCCGAAAACGTGCTGCTAATGTTAGTATGTTTTTTCCCACCGGCATAAAATGCAACATCTAAAAATTTAATACCTACAGCAAAATTACAGTACATTTAAGACAATTTAAGACCTTAATAACCCAGATTTTAATTTAAGACATTTTAAGACTTTTTAGGACCGGACCCACAAGAAACCTGTTATGCTATTTATTGTACTGGGAAATGTTGCTTAGGAAAGCAAAGACAAAATTTAAGACAAGAAATATTGCAATATTTTGTTTTGCAATACTGCATAGATTTTAAAAAACAGCATAAATTTTATTTATCATTTTACATTAAAAGGTTTTTATTCATATTCTATAAATCAGTGTTTTTATACTATACATTTGCTTCAAACAATTGCAATATATTGCCTTCCGTACAGTAATGCAAAATACTTTGATATATTAAATTGTAACCCCTGTATTGTGATACGCATCATATGGTCAAGTTCTTGCCAATACACAGTCCAAAGAAGTACATTATGCATAGTAATACATTTAATTAACGAGCAGACACTTACCTGACAACATCAATAAGCCCTCCAATCAGTTTCTTAGCCAGAAACATCTTTGGCACCAGTGGATCAATACAGTCTGTAGAGGGAAATATTAAAGATTAGGTAAAAGTTTCCAAAAAGTTAAAAGTTTACAAACTGACGCTGTGTAAATCTACACGAGGGCTGTTTTCTTAACATGAATTCTGGTGTCCTCGCTTATTAAAACCTCTCCTACTCAAGCTGCATGCCAGCAACCAGGAACAACACCAAGCATGGCGACAACACCCAGACGTGTTCTTAATCCACCCAAAAATCAAAAGATGGTTCTGTAAGTGACTTGACTATGAGAACGCTGCACCACGGCTGCCGGATTCAGGGTCACTGATCAGCAGTGCACTTTCATTTGAGAACAAATTAGCCGAGAAACACACACTAAATTTAACTAAAAGATTAAAGGGCCATTTCTTCTTAATGCTAACAACAGATACAGATATGGATGGAGCCATCAATCTACTTATTCCAGAAAGATACACACAGAACGGAGCAGTTACAAACAGAAATATGAATACTTATGTTTCAAGCTAAGTATTTATAAAGCCATAATTAAGATAATATTAGTTAAGATAAATGTAGTATCTAAACGGACCTATTGATGATTAATCTAAATAATGGTGGTATTTTGGTGTTTGAAAATCATGGAAGTAAACTTTAAAGTATAGCAAATGGGACTACACTTCAGTCAAAAATATACATAAAATATTTTATTATTTAAAATAAAAAAATTAAATGTTAGGAAGAAAAGAAGGAAATAATTTAATTATAATTTTATTATTATTTTAGTCATACCCACTCAGAAATCAGCTTCTACAGACTTCAGAGAGCTGACTCCTCCCTCTCCCTCACACCTGTCTGCAATCTGCTCATCAGCCAGCCTTGCAAGTTTTACCACTCTGAGTAACTTTACTGAGCAGTGTATTAGTATTTTCATTTTTTTTTTTTTTTTTTACTTTTTGTCTGTCTTTACTTTAATTTTTGATCTGTGGATTTTGTATATATCCAATATACCTTTTCTAACATCTGCCAGAACAAAAATACAATAGAAACACAACACCAAGGAACAACACCAAGCATGACGACAACACCCAGACGTGTTGTCGCCTCCATGTTTCCTTGTACAAACATTTTATGTTATGTCAAAAGGAACAGGAAATGAGTGTTAATAGAAAACATATATTTTATATTGAAGAGCAGTATGAAAGAATAAAACATAAAATAAAATATATATGTTTTCATGTTTTTTTTTTTTTTTTTTTTAGGACTGTCATTTTATTCCACTGTAATAATGATAAGATGGCATAAATACTGTTACACCCTACACCCTTTAAAAAGTGCAGTACATTCATTATTAATTATTAAGATTTAGAAACTGGATTTGGAATGTAAACTTTTTCAAATATTCTTACTAAATAAAACTTAGAAAAAGGAATGAACAATATCGAGGTCATATTGTAGCAGAGTAATGTGTGTGCAGTTTTGCCAATGTAAACAGTGCCTTATTTTTGTTTCGGGGTATTCTTTCCACTGAAAAAAACAAGTTTTATTCTCATCACTGAAAACACTGGAGTTCACTACACAAAGACGGAACTTATGGACAAGTGAATTTCCTGAAAATGTTAACTACAGGTTACCAATACAATGGATATGAAAAAAAAAACGATTACATTTAGTTACTTGGTTTAGGTTGACTTTATAGTAGAGTATTAGATTCTTATTTTGTGTGCATTACAGGCAGAAAATAACAGTTTTATATTTTTCCATCACAGGAATATAACTAAGGTCTGAAAGGGTTAAAAAAGGCCAGGCTTCATGTGAGTGACTAAACTCTTAAATAAGGAATGTAGGAAAGTATAAGTTAGCAGTGCTGAGTATGATGAACCATACACAGAGTGAATCATGCACTGAGGAATTTCATTCTTTTTAACAGCAGGCTTTTCCAGTCTGCCGCCCCAGCTCTGGGTATGGGTTTACAGGACACGCCTAACTACACATACTTACAACCCACACACACACACACTCAAACCACTCCCAGCATGAAAACACACACCCTCACTGTTATTCACCAGCCAGTGAAACACGCTTATAATACTAACCTAGCTAACTGACATCCTTTAGCTTTTCCTTAAGCTTCTCTTTTTCACCAGCGCCTACTTCTCAAGATGGCCCAAATGTTTGTCTGGTTTTTAGCAGTTTATTCTAAAACCAGAGCCAAGCTGAAATGTCAACATAATTCAAATGACAAGTTACAGAACAGAACATTCAGACCAGAGAGAAAAAGAAGCTGAACAGGGCTGCTTATTAAGACTTACCCTAGTTAGCTATATTAGTTATATAAAAGAAGCGAAGTAATATCGCAATTCGCTAAACTGGTCCTTTAGATAGATAACCTATTTAACTAGTTATACACCTTGTAACTAAACAGTGTTGCTGAGATAGCTTAGCTAGCTAAGCTAAAACACCCTCAGCCAGTCTAACAGCCCAAGCTATGGTACCTACAAGTTTCGCGATGGAATTAAAACATCGACATTAACCTCCTGAGTGTTTCAGTTTAACAAAACAGCCTTAAACGCACTGTCTAAAACCGCTTGTCGCTAAATATGTCTTATTTTGTTTAGCTTAGCTAGCGTTAGCTAACTAATTAGCTAGCATGCTGGCCTAGCCTTGCGTTAGATAGTCTCCAACTGCCCTCTCCTCTGAGCTAGTTTATTTTTTTACAGCTGAAACTAAAAGAAAACATAATCCAGTTCGTGTTGAATTAATGTCTCACTACACCTCGCTGTGGTTGTGTTAATAATTAGCTGAAGTGTGAAACTCACCAAAGCACAGCTGCTGTTCCTCCACCCGAGTGTCTGAACTGAACTGAGGAATACAGAGCAGAGCCTTTCTCTCAGGGCGGGACACCAACTGGGCTTTAACAGATCAACACTGCCCAGTTCTTTCATACCTGTCAAGTCTCCCGTTTTGGCCGGGAAACTACCGTATTTTACTCCTCTTTCCCGCTGTCCTCCCGTATTAGTATTTTCCCGTAAATTTCCCGTATTATATTAAAATAAAAAAATATATATTATTGAGGAGACAGGGAGCTGACTGCTCTGTGTCTCTTAACCAATCGTGCAGCCGGTTCAAGGAGAAAGTCCCGCCTTTCAGAAGAAACAGCCAATCAGCTTGCAAAGGAGGGTCAGTGTGGGGAAGCCACAGGTAGCTAGTCGGAGCAGCTGATGTTAAAACATATCTGGATATACAGCGATTTTTCTAAAAGAAAGGGAACAGTAGGCTAATCATGTAAACTGTGATGAGATTTTTCTGATAGCTGCTTAAAAATACTCGTCTCTGAAATAAAACACACAGATTAAACCTTTTAAAATAAAAATAAAATACAGCTTGAACTAGAAATGTTAAAAATTAACTAAACTGATCAGGGGTGGAGTGATCAAAAGATTCAGTTTGCAGAATTTGTGCACCCTTTGTTCAATTTTAAATCCATTAAATAAATAAAAAATATATTATAAAAAAGAGTGCATTTATGCCAAAAAGACATGAAATCTTAACTTTTAAAAAAATATTTGGAAAAGTGTTTTTAATTTGGCTGTATTAAAAGAATGACATATGTAGGAATGTCCGCAACATTTCAGATTCTGATCATCTAATTGTGTGTAAGTGGTTCACATGTCGTTATTTTAGATTTTTTTTGTAAACCTGTCTTAAAATGTAAGGGATACTGAACCTACGTTGGGCTGGTGGGACAACTTTAAGCGGACAGAGGAAAATATCCCTTATTTTTTAATCTAAAATTTGACAGGTATGTTCTTTACATACACAACAGCTCATGGACTGACATGATATACAGATCTCTAAAATATCTAAATAAAAGAATAATATTACAATATGATAATACAGAATTAATTCTATTAAAATGATTGTTGTGATACACAACAGCTCATGGACTGACTAGATATACAGAGGCCACAAAGTATCAACACATGATACACATAATACTATGATATTATATATAAATTATATATTTTTATTACATTCATTATTTTAATAAAAATAAATTCTTCTCTCAGTTATACTGACTTTAACTTATTTTCTTCACTCAATTTAATAAATCCCCTCCATTTAAAGGCAGACCTTCAGTTATATTAAGGGAAATAATCTGTTTAACTGAGAGAATGGTTAATTAAATGGATAAAATATTTTATGGTCATATCCATATATTGTCCAATAAATCGATAAAATAATAAACATGGCAGGCCTAGCAAGCAGCAAATCTGCCAATTTTAAACAGTGCCTTATTTTTGTTTCTGGATGTTCTTTCAACAGGAGAAACAGAAAAGAAGTTTTATTCTTTTCATCACTGAAAACCCTGTAGTTCACTAAAGAAGGATGGAATTTATGTAAAAGAAAAAAAAATGCTTGATATGATTAGTTTGTTGTTAAATAGGTAAGAGGAGGTCTGTGATTGGTAAATTGAATTTGTAAACTCTTGTTAGCAACTATACCTTGAAATGTATAGTGTACTAGCAGGGAATTCTTGACATCAATAAAACCATGATAACTAAAAATTAAAATTTTAACTAATTCCATTCAATTTCTTCATTATTTTCACCCAAGGCCTATATGCCTATAACCCCAAGAAAAAAAAGTACAGGTTTCATGTAAGTGACATTTAACTTGTATTCCTTCTTTCAATTGATTAAATCCCCTTCGTTTAGAGGGAACACTTCAGTTATATTAAACATATAAACTCTTAAACTGAGGGAATGGTTTATTCAATCGATAAAATGTTTTATGTCCCTCAATATTTTTTCTATATTTCTACTTTAGGGGCTCTGTAATAATCTTGTATGTATGTACGTTTACACAGATATACAGATTTACAGAGGCTACAGTTTTTATTTTAGTAAGTATTTTTTGTTCTACCAGCCAGCAAAAAACAATGCAGAGACTAAAATGTGTTTGACTATGTTGAGTGAACGTTTTCTAATATTTATTACAATATAGAATACTGTTAAAAATAATCAATGTTTCCAAGACTATAAGACCAGCATGACAGTAGACCAAAATACAAAAACATTCTAATATTCTTATCATTTTTACAAGTTTATATAAGGGCAAATGATTTGTAGAAATTTGTGACACAAAAATAGAAATAGTGTTGGTTTCGCTTAATCCATAATGATGGACAGAGATTTAAGCAATGCTAAAATGAAGTTATAGTAAAATAATTTTCCAAAAGAAAACTATTTTAAAAGGGATACAAAAACTGTATAAATAGATAATCTTAGTAAATGTATTGTATAAATTGTTGACAATATACTTCATTTCTTATATACACATATGAAATATTGAGTAAAATAACCTGTATTGTAGAAGTTCTTATTGGAGGCCATTTAATATTATGATCAGTGTGCTGTATAGTGTAAACATGAAAAGTGAAGTTTTGAACACTAGTGTTCATGTGGACAAACCATGGTAAATTACATGTATTCATCATGTCAAATGGCTTTTGTAAGCTAAATGCTTACAAAAAGAAAAAAAAATGCATGGTTATACTGCATTATTACTGTTCCAGTAGCAGTAAATGACAAAACTGAAAGTAAAAACTAAGAGATAGAGTCCTCTTGTTATTGCTGACTGAGATATCACTGATTTTTAATCACTTCAAAGAATAAAGGCAATAGCAGTGATTTGCATAAAAAGCAAATAAGCCAAACTTTCAACAACACAAGCACAAGCTGCTGACAGAACAATGCTCAGGAGTGTGTGAATGTGGTCAGAGTCGGAATATGGTACTGGTACTCTTAGATTTCTTTTTTTTAATCAGATGAGTCACAATATGTCCAAATGTTTATGTTGTGTTAATGATTATTAAGTGAGGCATGCTCCTCAAGGACTAGACTTGATCATTTGCAGTGTATTCAGCATTATGCTGACAGCATATGTATTTGTGAAATACTATATATTTGTACAAATATTTGTGGACACCCCTTTAATGAATGCATGCTACTTTAAGTTGGCTTTAACTGGCTAAGCCACTCCAGGACCCTAAAATGCTTTTTACACAGCCATTTCTTTGCTGCCTGAGCATTATGCTTGAGATCATTGTCATGCTGGAAGACCCAGCCATGTTCCATGGATTTTTTTTCCTCATTTTGTCTCTGACAACTGAAATGTATGGATGATGAAAATTACAGACCTCTCTCATTTTTCTAAGCAGGAGAGCTTGCACAATCGATGGCTCACTAAATACTTTTTTGGCCCACTGAATGAGTACCATGCCTAATTCTAGACATGGGTAGAGAGGTTTAAAGTGGAACTCTGAGCTAGGAATAAGGTGGGGTTGCGATCATCCAATAACCTGACAGTGAAGACAGCTACTCTACGGACATTATTAGTTTGAGAACGCTCATCAGAACTTCACATCATCGTTGTCTTTGTAATGGTATATAAGGCTTTTTCATTAGAGGGATCTCCTCTTTTTATTCCTGCACTGCATAGTTTAGAGCTGTCTCTCGTTCGGTGAGTCTGATTAAACTCAGAGCCGTGACTGAGCTGAGTCAGGTGTTCAATACTGTAGCCTTCCAGGCCTGCAAGAGGAGATCAGTGCTGCAGAATGCAGGTTTTAAAGACATACAGTGCATCAGCATTTTTCCACCCAATCTCTATCTGCAGTCTTTGTAGCCTACAGTCGGTTAGCACATGCAATATTTCAGAGTTCCTTTGTACATATAAAAGAACAGAAAAGCGTTCAAATAAATATGTTTGACATTTCTGACCAGTTACTGAATCTAGTCCGTAAATTGCCATGTGTAATAAGAGAATTACCAAACTCAGCAAAAAAAATTGAAAAAATACACTGACATGCCAAAAGCCATGAGATAGCAGTATGCAAACTAATCATGAAGTGCTACCTCAGGGAACAGCTTGGGAAACCCACATCTGCAGAAGTTATGAGGTGTTATCTTGTGAGTTTAAACACTGGCCAGCATGCTCAGGGCAAAATTATGTTTATTATCAGTGTTCAGAATTTAAGCAAGGCCTGATAAAGGGTGCCAGATGGATCAGGAATTCTGCAGCCATTTTTTTATATTGCTCAAACCACAGTATAATATCTTTACTGGGAATACAGCATAAAATGCAGTACTATCCACAGTGACAGCGCAGTTGTAGAGAAACAAGGGGGATTTACACAATATTAGATAGGTGGTTTTAATGTAATGGCTAATGAGAGTAAATTGAGCTGTCATTTTTCATTTTTATTTTAAATATAAGACTAGATTTCCAGGGGGATGAATTGGAATTGCATCTTGTTTTGTAGTCATGCTTTACAAAACACACTTTACAGTCAGTAACTGCCATTTGACTTCAGGTACAAGTGAAATTCAAAGCAACATTAATTATTACTACATTTATTACATCACGCATTGTCCCACTGAGATCAAAAACTCACTTTTACAAGAGAGACCAGGCATATTTTTAGTCCTTTAAAGACTTTACAGTACACAGAATTGGAAATGTATCAACCGTGTGATACGGATGCAGCATGTAATGGACATCTCAATCCTCCAGCACTCCTCTTGTTATGTCTTTAGGCTCACAGCTGCTAATCGACCTCGTGAGTATGGAGTAGGAAATGCGTACGCAGTCATTTCCTGACTGCACTGATCCGTGAGAAAGTCTCTCTTTCTGGTTCTGAGGTTCCATGAGTGCGTCACTTCCTGCTGAGCAGCAGGTTGGCTCGGCACACTTTGGGCACATGACGGATAGTGAGGGAGACTCTAGTGCCGCGGGGAAGTGTCTCGCCCACCTGCCCTCCCGCCACTGACAGGTTTACCACCCGCTCTGTTAAAGTGTCTGCAGCAACACCCTGAATACCGTGCAGATAGCGCTCGTACATTTCCCCCTGCAGGATCAACAGGCTTCGCCTCCGTACCAACAGAGACAACATGTAACGGCTTTCTTCAGTCTGAGGAACTCCATCCTGAGAGAGGGAAAGAGGGAGAGAGAGAGAGAGAGAGAGAGAGAGAGAGAGAGAGAGAGAGAGAGAGATTATTATTTTTAAATGATTTATATATTTTTTAAGTACTACTATTAATATTATAGCACATTACTGTGCTATAGTTATTTTTTGTAATTATAAGGTGTAAAAATAGGCTAGGAATTACATTCAAAGAGCAGAAGAAATAAAGTGCAGTTATCTGCAATTGAAATGATGACCTTTGTTGGGTCATTGGGACTGTGTACCTGAGTCTGATTGACAGGTGTGTAGAAGTCCAGAAGTGTGTGTGAGCCCAAGCTGATTGTTGTTACAGTTGGGTGGTAAAGTGGGCCGTCCTCATGAGGCTGAGAGGATAAACGCAGAGAAATGAAAATCCATACATATTCAATAAGCTGCCAGTTGATCAGGAGCATTTACCATATAGGTGCACAACTGCTGACTGCAGTACATCCGTTACTGAACTATGTATCTGCATTCTCAGCACAGAAATGACACTAGATTTTTAGATCTTACTCTTAGGGTTCATACAGTTTTTTAACCAATACATTTACATGGCTTTTACACGACTTCAAGGCAAATTTTCTCGACCATACAATTTTCAACTATAAAAATACAACTATAATTCAAATTGATTACAGTAGGTCTAAATTTAATTTGATTTATCAAATCCTGAGAGCTCCATTGTGTAGGGCTAAATGACTGAACTAGCTCTGAGCTAATGTATTTGTTAGCTTAAAATAGCTTTTCTCCGTCAATATATGGAAACACAAAGATTTATAGAGCAAATTTCCATGACTTTTCCAAAATTTTGGGGGTATTTTTATTTGTTCAAAACTTATCTAGGCATAGAAATTGCTGTTTTGAAATTCCATGACTTTTTAAGGTTTTTAATGACTGTACAAACCCTGTACTCTGATTTAAGATGTTTACATGACAAATTAAATGATCAGATAACTGCAGCAATCCGATAATGAACATGCATGTAAACACACATACTGAAACTGTAGAGTGTAAGGCACTGGTACAAGTATATCAGGCACAGTGATGTTGCTATTTCACATAATAAATAAAACTACTGCTCAATTTTCCAAAAACCCATTACTGTAGCTGTTTGTAATACAGGTTGTCATTCTCCATAAACAGTTCTGCACCATACCAACACAACAAACACCAGTGTTTAAGATGGATGTAGATGTATAACATACCATAATACCCTCCTCTGGCTTGTACTCATTCACCAGTACATGATTGGCAGCTTTTCCAGCAAACGCACCAAGGGCAGATATTTTCTGACTGTATGTCAGCAGCCAATCAGGGAGCTTCTCTGCAAGCATTCCTTTAGGATGTGGCAGCCCACCTGATGAAATATATATAAAAAAAAGCTTTATTTTTCCAGTTACACAATATACTTGATATGGACAAAAGTATTGGGGCACCTGCTCATTTTCTGTCTTTCCAAATGAAATGAAATGAGTTCATGCTGCTTTTGTTCAGCAGTAGGGTAACTGTGTCTACTGTCTAGAGTAGGCATTAGGGGTGGGAATCGTTTACTATCTCACGATTCGATTCGATTCCGATTTTGGGGGCCACGATTCGATTCAAAATCGATTTTTGATTCAAAACGATTTGATTTATAAAAATTTCTGCTTCTGGCTTATGAATCTTATTGAAAAAAGCCTCCAAAATATACACTGGTCCTGAAGCAGGTAATGTGTTACAAAAACAATAAAATGTGCAGGAATGTGGGTCCTCAGTGACAGAGGAATCACTGGGATATCACAATGACGTTAATGAACAATAAATAAATAATAAATAACACTGATTTATTACCAGGCTACTAGCGGTGGTGTGTAGGTGACGCTGCTGGGCTGATGTGATGATAGCAGTGAAGCGCTAAAGTTCAGGAGCAGCTGCTGATTAACTAGTTAATTTAAGGTCGTTGTATTTCTTCAGAAAGGGAGCAGGAGGTGGAGAAATTAATTCATATTGTCCATTCCTTAATTCCTCTGTGATGAGGAGCTGAAATTAGCTCTGATTAGCTTATTGTTATTTTTCCGTTCCGCCTTAAATGCTGCAGCCCGCTGCCACCTGTAGCGTTATTTAAGGTGGAACTGGAAAGTTAGCTAGTTAGCTAGCTAACAGTTACTGAAACTAACTACTAGCGATCTTTTTTATGCTTGTTATGAAGCATTCTGCCATAAAACATTAAAACTACACGTTAATCTAAGGTAATATAATGCTTGTTCTGCCATCTTACCGGTGATTCTCAAACACCTACGCTCTGTGTGTGTCTGGAAGATCTCCGTTTGAAGGGACAAGCGCTATCCCCAGGGTTGCCAGGTCCAACAAAAATACCCAGCCCAAAATCAGTCTAAAACCCGCCCCTCAGAATCGATTTTGGGACATTTTAAATCGATTCTGAATCGTAGTAAATGAGAATCAAGATTCTTATGTGAATCGATTTTTTGGCACACCTCTAGTAGGCATTAACTAGATTTTGGAGCATTTTTGTGACACATTTCCACTCTTTCACAGCTCAATATTATTAATATATTATTATAATATAGTATTAAT
The DNA here is from genome assembly GCF_023375975.1 of Astyanax mexicanus. NCBI lineage: Eukaryota > Metazoa > Chordata > Actinopteri > Characiformes > Acestrorhamphidae > Astyanax > Astyanax mexicanus. The sequence continues at coordinate 33,738,331 of NC_064408.1, forward strand.
GATTATTAATTAATTATTTATATATTATGCATGGTGCAAATAAGTTTTTTTTCTTTCATATTTTTGCTGCTCCAGTTAATTAAAGTTGTACATGCTTCCAATGTCACTGTAGATGATCAAGTCCAGGCCTTAAAGGGAACATCACCTTACTTAATAATTATATCATCTCTACAATTAGATGTTCCAAAGCATCTCTGAACTGTCACCACCTGGCGCGCCAGGACAAGAGTTGGATAACGATCTAACACACTTTTTTGTTGTACCAACAGCCTCCGATTAGTCATGCCAATTTGAGTTTAAAGGAGTAGTCCTCCGGCCAAGTCATGGCTGTTGTTTGATTTTTGCTTTTTCAGCTTTAGTTAGAGCTCTGCCCAGGAATTAAAATAAAACCAGAACCGGAACCAACAATTTAAGAGCCGACCCGGCCTGGCCCAGCTAATTCTTCTAAATGTGAAACCTGAGCCTGAACCTACTCTTACCCTACCAAAGATTAATTATCATAGATTCTTTACTACAGTATTCTGATGGGTTACATATTTATATTGAACTAAACATATTTATTATCTGTATGAATGACCCATCAGTATGGCTTGGTATGGCTGGGTCAGTGAAACGTGTATCAGTTTAAATACCAGACTGTTTGAGGTGATATTTGAAAATAGAAAATTGGGTGTAAGATTTTGTTTTTTCATCCATTTATCCAATTTATATATTTTTTTCATTTCTGCCCCTCATAATCTGCCCCTCATAAATTTTATTTGATATGAACATCTTTTTTTCATCTTGTAACATGTAGTTTGGATTATACCATCAGATTTTTGTAACAAAATGCAAAAATTATATATATTTTTAAAACTGTTAGAGGCAGAAATGTAAAAACTTCAAAATAGAAAAAAACGCATGAACATGTATTTCTTTTTTTACTATACTAAATGAACAAAATTAAATAATGTTCTACACCCAAATTTCTATTTTCAAATTTAGCCCCAAATAGAACCAAATGAAAATTTAACTGAAGATCATTACACTGTACACTGAAATTACTAATTGGGGCATCAAAGGGAGAATCTTCACTCAATTATAACTCAATTGCTAAAACTGAGCGCTAAAATATTGTATTATTTAAGAATTAGGAAAGACAAGATGGATAAACAGGTCATAAAACTATATTTTGACCAATCATTCCTGGAAGAGTAAAGCGTCCATTCTCCTCTGATCAACTGCTAGCCTTGCTTGTGCTAACATGCATATTGCTTTTTATATTGTTTTTATAGTTTTGATATTTCATAATTGTATTACTGCTATTACTTAAGCGTAGCTTAGGGAAGATATATGCAATGCTATAGAGAAGTGGTGGATCAGAGGTCAGAGCACCCGTTAATTGATAACAGGGTTGTGTGTTTGATACTGAAGGTTCAGCAAGCTGCTATCATTAAGCAAGTCCCTCAGGTGCTGCAGTGATGCTGTCCAACTGCATCAATTATGGTGGATATAGTTGTCTTGTCATGGGCAGACACATCTGCAAAGCTGTGCATATATTTGCTGCAATTTATGTAACATTCATCTGTCTTTATGGCACACCACAGCAGTACCAACATAAATATCTCCGTTTGTGAATAAACCTAACAATTAAATAATAATAAAATAACTGAATAAACCTAGAAATTACAAGATGAGATGAATGGGTGTGTTTTAGAAGGTAAAGGAGGAAACTCTTTAGGATTTCAGCCCTGATTCCCCACCCCTGCTTTAGTGAATATTCAGGTAGAGCAGGACATCATGTGATATGCCTGTACAGCAGAGAGACACACCCCAGTTCTGCAGTCTTCTTCCAGACAACTGTGTCCATTTGGGTTTGGGGGCTCTGCAAACCTAAAAGTCACAGAAACACATGCACAGGTCAGAATGTAGACACCTTCTAATCATCAAGTTAATGTGACAAAATAGATTCATGTGGAACATTAATCTGTTTCACAGACAATGATTAAGCCTAGCACTGGACTGTGCTTTAATTTCAATTTAATTTTGGAATAGGATTTATCCCTGTCTGGGAAAAGATCCTTATATGTCCAAAAGTGTGTAGACACCAACTTCTTTCTGAAACAAATGTTATTAAGAGCGTTCTCACACCTGATAGTCCGATTTTGTTACATTGTGTAAATTTAATCCAGTTAGTTTTGGTTTTACTCTGCAGTTTATTGAGCTGACTAAATAGCTTTATTACATTCTGTCGTTATCAGCTACGTGAGCTGCGTCTCTCTATACTTTATATTAATTGATTTGATTGATGTTATGGGTTCGGCGAGTTGCTTTGCCAGGTGTTGTGATGAACTCTAGCTCTCTGTAAGAATTTGATTCCCTTTCGAGGACACATGTGCCCTGCAGCAGTCTAAAAGATTGATTTACTGTTCTAGTGAATAAATTAATTCCCAGTCTAAGCGTTTGTATCCATTGTGATGCAAGATGCGCCTGCACACTAAGCCGAGTTGGATTTTGGCACAACAATAATTCTTTTTATCTCGTTAGTTAAAAAAAAAAAATAACTCCGAACCATCTAGAAATGTGCTTTCACACTTTTTAGTAAATCCAGACATTGACCACCTCTACTGGTCTCTTGGTCTGGACTGTGGCAGTGCCGATATTACACTGTATAGTACGAAACCTCGAGTGTATTATTGCAAGTATAACACAGTTCCATTATTGCTGTTTATTGATTGACATTGCTGCTCTGTTTGTAGCTGCACTGTTTGGCTTGTAAGTGCTGCATTGTTGCTAGGTTACCTGTATGTGGTGTAATGAGTAATGGAGAGCTTCGGTTATAGTGCATTACTAGCTGATTGTAATGGCACTTATAGAACGCCTCTCAGCCTATCACATCGCAGGGTTGGAACTAACTGTGGTATAATAGATAGTTTGCTCCTTTTTGCTGGTGTATCAGCTTTAGAAGCTTTTTTTAAGACAGACTTGCCAAGTCTACTGCATATCAATAACGGCTCCCTGATGCCCACAAGTCCTGCAATGCATGCAAAAAAGAGAGGGTTCTGATTAGCCTGTTCACTGCAAAGAGTCTATGAATCAGCCAATCAGTTTTTAGTGTGGGTGGGCATTGTTTTTTCTCCTCCTGAATCGATTTTGTTTAATAAGAGAATGAGACTGTAACACACAGTATTTGCATGTTACTGTGTTTTATACCTGGCAAACCAGGGCGAGGAAACAGGACTAGGAAATGAGAAGTGGGTGGGGTCAAAGGCGGCAACTCATTAAACAGATGTCATCTTCATTACCTAATTAAAGTTAAAAGAACATAAGCTACTCAATAAGTACTGCTGTCAAGGGACACTAGCTAGCACACTAAACTACCTTAATATCTAATGATAATTTTATAATTTAGTATCATTTAGAGTTAGTACAAAACATATAGCTATTACATATTGGTCTTTTAAAGCTGGTGAAGGGATTTATAAGCACTTCTGGACATTTGAGGAGGTGAATGTAAGGTGACTTGGTGCTTGAGGGACTTTAAAAGCTAGCTAAAGCTCTATCTGGACGGGAATAGTTTTTTGCATTCGGACTGCAATTGAAAAACAGGAGGACCAGTCAATTTTTTGGCTTTCACGGTCACATGACATCAAGTTCAGTAGCTCCTCCATTTCCACCTGCTGTTGCTGTTGCTGTTTTATTAAACGCGAGGTGATGAATCTCAGAGATGTGGATCTGGTCGGGACTAAAATGACCGGAGTTCAGCAAAAAACAGTAGGTAATGCTGCCTGACGTCTGAAAAAACACACAAACATGTTTGTTTTGGACGAGAATAAAATCACAGAGGGCCCACATAAAATAGAAAATTACCCTTGGACCAACTGAGAAACTAATTCCGTCCGGATAGAGCTATAACTAATCCAGTTTTACCTGTTGTAAAAGATACTCCTCTTCTGCTTCTGTTATGAAATCCGGGACGTAGTAAACGGTTGGAGGCGCCTGTGTTCACAGAAAGCCAGTCATTAGAGCTGTATCAGGGACCCCAGTTTATCCACCTTAGCTAAAATAACGTTTATAAAAAAGACCAGACTGTCTGCTAACGGCGCTCACTTACGTCCTTCACTATGAATTCCTTCAGTTCTTCAGAAATCCTGCTTGGATGTGCCATGGTGGCCGTAAAACCCCGCTGTAGTTAATACCATTTAATATGAACTTAGCGTCGCTTCTCTAACGTTAGCTAAACTAGCTTTCTAGAACTAACACTGGCTTTGTCTCATATCACCCCCTTATCCTCTATGTAGTACACTAACCGTGAACTCAGCCGCGCTGTTCTGAGACAGGTAGTGACTCACTACCTAGGGCACTAGTATACAATTTGAGACACAGCTTGTGCTCGAGTGCCCCGCTCCGATTAGCCTGAGATTTTATAAGTAAACTAATACCTCGGTAGAGTTAATGTAGAGATGAAATGTAAAATGTGAAATGTATTTGTGATGTTCTGCATCTTTACCGCTTCGTTAGAATGATTTATATCGATTTAATTAACTAAAGAAAGTCCCAACACAGACTTCAGCTACTGCAGCTGGCTCGGTCGTGTTTGTGCGCTGTTGAAGCTCCACACTCCCACCTACAGGTCTGGAGCAGAACTGTCCTCTATAGAGAAGGTGATACTAGATTAAATGCTGTAGAAAGATTGGGGTCAATGGAAACACTCAGAGATGTAAATATAGTAATGAAGTAGAACTACTTCACTACTGTATTTAAGTACTTAAATACTGTAGCTGTATCTACTGGAGTATTTATTTTTACTTCACTACTGTACTTAAGTACTAAACTTCTGTATCTGTATCTACCAGAGTAATACTTTTTACTTAACTACTGTACTTAGGTACTTAAATACTGTATCTGTATCTACTGGAGTATTATTTTTACTTCACTACTGTACTTAGGTACTTAAATACTGTATCTGTATCTACTGGAGTATTATTTTTACTTCACTACTGTACTTAAGTACTAAACTTCTGTATCTGTATCTACTGGAGTATTATTTTTACTTCACTACTGTACTTAGGTACTTAAATACTGTATCTGTATCTACTGGAGTATTATTTTTACTTCACTACTGTACTTAGGTACTTAAATACTGTATCTGTATCTACTGGAGTATTATTTTTACTTCACTACTGTACTTAAGTACTAAACTTCTGTATCTGTATCTACTGGAGTATTATTTTTACTTCACTACTGTACTTAGGTACTTAAATACTGTATCTGTATCTACTGGAGTATTATTTTTACTTCACTACTGTACTTAAGTTCTAAAATACTGTATCTGCATCTACTGAAGTTTTATTTTTACTTCACTACTGTACTTAAGTACTAAAATACTGTATCTGTATCTACTGGAGCATTATTTTTACTGTACTTAAGTACTAAAATGCTGTATCTACTGGAGTATCTATTGGATTTTGGATGAGTTTAATACTTTTAGACATCTTTTTTGTACTGCATCTTTACTCATTTCGATTTTAAAAATGTTAGGAATCATTTCAAACCCATTATTTATCACTAAATTATCACTAAAGTCAGAGCGGTAGATGATTTGCACAGTGACCCGTATAAAGCTACCCATCATTAAGTAAATCAAGCGGTCAAGCTGATCTTATAAGAAGACTGTGCTGCTACACTTTCCTACTTTCCACTACAATAAACTACTTACAATACTTAATTACAAAAATGTTGAAACTTTAGTACTTCTACTTAAGGATGATGCTTGAAGAGCACTTTCAACTTCTACTCAAGCCACTTTTTTGATAGAGCACCTGTACCTTTACTCAAGTCTAGGTAGTTTATACATGCCTCATATTTTGCTCTCTTTGTCAGTAGTAAATACACTTATGGGTAATTCTAGAATTAAGGGTACGCTTCACGTTTCCTACATCAGCATTATGTTCATCTTCCAAAAATTTGTTTATTGAATGTATAGTTTGAATGGTTAATGATGCTTGATGTACATTTTAGACACAATTTACACACAAAATATTCACTTAATAAAATATAAATTGTCTGTTTAATATGTCAATTTCAGTAACTAAAAAAATATTCTGTTCACCTGTCAATTTTATTAAGCCTATACTGTTTTATAAGCCAGCACCTTTAGAGGCAACATTGTAATGAAGAGAAACTTCTTGAAGGCAGCAGGAAGATATGATGTTGCCCGTATTTTGACAACTACTGTCATGTGCTGATGTAACTAATTCAATTAATTAGACATAAATTCAGATTTGTCATTGATAATCCAGTGCTAACCCACTTAAGCACAAGGCACAAACTAGTGGAACATGTGAACTGTTTCTGGCTGCTTTGTTACTAGTTTTAATGGCAGTCAGATCACAGAGTTTAGACAGATATTTTCTAATCCTCTGCTGATCTGAAAAAATAATCTAATTTGTGACCGTGAATTTTGTAATCTAAAATTTATATCTGCTAAAGTATTTTGTTTTATCTAATAATTATCTGTTTCACAATTCCCAAAAAATATAAAGTAGGTCACACCAGTGACTGCAATTGAAAGTTCAGGTAACTGAGGACAGCGGACTTACATAATGTGCTTCACTTCATGAGGTTTTTCTTTAGAAAATAGGTAAACCTCCCAGCGCTGGGGTCTTGGGTTTAAGTCCCTATCTGGGTGGAGTTTCCATGTTATTTTAGTCTTTGTGATTTTCCTCCCACAGTCTAAAAACATGGAGATCAAGTAAAATGATAACTGATGAAGGATAAAATTTAACTGGTTTGTATGTAGGTGTCTGCTTATGTGCATAAATGTATACCTAGCTATGGATTGGCATTCTGTCTTGGGTCAGTACCGGCAGGTGGATGGTCATTTTCAATTAAGAGTATGTTGTGTGTGATTGGCTGCCCCTTTTCACCAGTGTGTGTTGGATAAGCGCTCATGTGTGTGTGTGTAAATGATGTATGTAGGACATAACTGTAAAGTGTCACTGGGTGTCTAGAATAGCACTATATAAATGTATCCTGATTGTCATCACCAGACATGGCACAATTCCTGGCAACCACAACTAATATACAGCTCTGGAAAAAATTAAGAGCTCACTTCAGTTTCATAATCAGTTTTTCTGATTTTGCTATTTATAGGTCTATGTTTGAGTAAAATGAACATTTTTGTTTTATTTTATAAACTACGAAGAACATTCCTCCCAAATTCCAAATAAAAATATTCTCATTTAATGAAAAATTAAATGAGAAATGGCTGAAATAACAAAAAAGATGCAGAGCTTTCAGACCTCAAATAATGCAAAGAAAACAAGTTCATATTCATAAAATTCAGAAATCAATTTATGGTGGAATAACCCTGGTTTCTCATGCATCGTGGCATGTTCTCCTCCACCAGTCTTTCACACTGCTTTTGGATAACTTTATGCCACTCTTGGTGCACAAATTCAAGCAGTTCAGCTTGGTTTGATGACTTGTGATCATCCATCTTCCTCTTAATTATAATTCAGAGGTTTTCAATCTGGTAAAATCAAAGAAACGTATCATTTTTAAGTGGTCTCTTATTTTTTTCCAGAGCTGTATTTCATAGTCATGTGTAAAAAACATGACATTCATCTTTTACACATTACTGTGGTGATGAGCTCTTCTGTGGTGCTTGGAATACTATATAACTGATAAAAAAAACAAATATTGTTTAATTAATGGCCAATGAAGGATCTTCATACTTCTTGTTTCATGTAAAAAATGGTAAGTGTTTTTTGGGTGTAATATATCTGTAAAGACTAAGAACATTTCTATAGAATGACCCTGATATTGTTTATCGCAATAATTCCTGCCACAATATATCGTTCATTAGAAATCAGCTATGGTGACAGACCTAACTAAACCATATGAAATAATATAGCAGAGCTGGTAACAGTGTTTTTCCTCTTTTATCTCTGATTTACCAATCCCACCTAAAGGCTGAATGGCTTGCCCCCTTCCTGTTCTCGCAACCCCCCCCCCCCCCCCCCCATTCTTCCCTCTCTTCAACTCCCAATTTCAGCCCGCAGCACTGCAGCTAGCCGTATCCATGGCAACGGCAGCGCGCGAGCCGCATCTTGAATCAGGCACGGTGTGCCATCATTAACAGTTATTGATCAGCCTGTGATAGAAACTGCAGCACGGCCCTTAACGCTAGAGTGCGTCTGCAGGACTGCACTGAGGAGAACAAGTGCAAAACACGGATCCTGCTCCTACAGTCCTTTGACCTGAGCATGGTGGTGCTGGCCACTGCAGTGTGTTCAGACCTTTTTCCTTTTTTCACCATTCCTTTCTTTGTGCGCCACACATCCTCTGAAGAGTCTATGAGCATGGCAATGTGACAAACTAGAGCTGCATCTCAAACAGCTCCCCACATCTTACATAGTGCGCTGCGTAAGTCATGAACGGGCTCCTTATCACTGTGCCTTTCTACCCTCAAAACTTTCAAGATTCTTAATGTTTTTCAGTATTCATCATGTTTTAAACCTTTCGACTACACATGAATCCCATTATTCCAACTTAGTCACTTCATATTTTTACTTGCATGCATTTGCTCCCTTGCCATGAGAGGGGGGACAATTTTAGCAAAAATTGGCATTTGATGAAAACTTGCTCGACCTGGAATTGCAAACATGCAGAATTGTTGATGATAATGTTGTTCTGGTTCCATGATACATTATGATTTTCCAAAATAATTGTAACCATCTTGATATTTTACCATGACAGAGCAGACAGCTTAAGCTTTACCTCAGTGAAATATGTACACAACATATGAGAAATATTTGGTGAAATTAATATTATTATTTGCTGACAATATTATTAACAATATTATTGTCATTTAAGGAATAGTTGAATGCCGGTTGTACCCTTTTAATGAAGAAACATTTCTAATTAATCATAGTTTGGGAAATATATACTACACTCTGTGTGTATGGTGTCATAGTTATTGAAGCATTGGTCGGGTATTGCATGACTGGCTAAAATACTGTTCACCATGTTATATATGTTCATGTCCATTTATTGTACGATAAGTCATACCACAAATCGTTCATGTTTTGATAAGTCTGCCTACTGACAATCACATGAAAATACTTTAAATTAAGAACGTAAGAAGGTTGTGAAGTCACAGATGTTATGTTATTATCTCAAGATGAAATGGTGGACAGGGAGTTCTTGGACAGTGAAATAGCTTGATCATTTTAGGAAAACAGATAAATGACTATTTGGAATGGAAAAATCATCAGCACTTGAAAATATTGAAAAATTTATGTTACCACTGCAGATAAAGCAAACCTCACTCCCAAATAAAAGAAATCTGTTTAAAATGTATAAAACATACTCTTGTACGTTTGAATGTTACTCTTGAATGTTACCATTCCTCTATATTTGTAATAATCACTCAGAATAAATATTGCAATATGTATTGTTTGTAAAATTTAAACAACTATGCTGTTTAAACAAAGGTATGTTATATTGATGCTGATGCAAATAAAGGGCAATATGTCATTATACATCTAATGTAAATCCATTGCTACCCAATCAAAAACAAGGTGAGTGCTTCTAAAAAAGTGACCAGTGAGGGGAAGCACATAGTAGGTAATTGTTTCTAATAAACTGGCTAGTGAGTGAAAGTACAAATAGATAGGGGTTTCTAATAAAGTGGCCAGTGAGTGAAAATACAAATATCTACAAATTAGTAGATATATCAAATAGCTGTTACAGTTTAGTCATTTGCGGATGTGTCTGAATTATTGAGAATGGTTTGTGTAACAAATTTTCAGTGACAGTAATTTCTTAATTCATTAGGTTATGGGTTTATAAGCCCCTGGATGTGCAGTGATGTCACTAACTAGATATTGTCTTTCCAGTAAAGTGGCCGGTGGGTATGTTGTGCATTAGTTCACAGATTAGCAGTTTAGTCACTTGCACATATAGCTGAATTATTGGGAGGGATTAACGTAACGAATCGTCAGTGACGGTAATTGCTTAATTCATTAGCTGCTGCGATTCTAAGCACCTGGACGTGCAGTGATGTCACTAACTAGCTACTGTGCTTTCTGAGCATGCTGGGCGATGCTCCACTGTATTCACCTGGTGCTCTCGGTGCGGATGCTGAGGAGCACTGGGTTGCCAGGGTTACGAAGGCATAGCGATGCAGTCGTGACAGGAATACCCTGAGAGCGGCAAACCTGTCGCCTTGACAACGTGATTTTTATCATCAATTCCTCTTCTATTACTATCTTACTCTGAAAGAAAAGAAGGAGCGAGGGAGGAGGCGAAGGAGGGAAATGGAAGACCTGAATCTATATGTCCCGTCTTTTTTATACAACGTACAAATACATGTTCAGTCTGATCTTGGCCGTTTTTGTTGTGGCGTAGTCGGCAGAAGTGATGTCAGGCGGGGCTGCTGGTAACAGTGGGGCTCCGATTATTTGCAGTTGGGACACGGATGACCTTGGAATGTCATTGATTGATGAAACTGCGGCAGAGCAAGTTTAGCAAGACCGTGGTGTGAACTGACCAAGGGAATCAGACTGTGATCAGACAGCAATCATCTTTACTGATGCACGGAAAAAGAGTGTCTGATTGTCATTTGTGTGATGTCATTGGTTGGAGGAGGCTGAATTAGGCTGCTTTGGTGCAGTGTGTGTGCCCGTGTGTGTGTGTGGGGCAACCTCAGTAATATGATTAGAAAACTGACAGCCTGTGTGTCCTCTATAACAGTGAGATAGATGTGCGACTGAGGACTCTTAACAGTATGTGTGATCGTGTCTATGCACAAAAAAGATCATATTTTATAGCAACGTTCAATCAGATCAATAAGTATTCTAGAAATTAAGATGTTTCGGGGTTATAATAAGATAGCAGACAGATAAATGGACTATTGGGCTATTTCAAGGGCAAAGGCAAAAAATATATATATATAAAAAAGGGCACCTACTGCACAAAGCAGGCCTTCTAGTACATTCTAGAAATGGTGTGGCTAAAACTGAGAAGATAAAAGGATGGATACATGCAAGTTTAACAATGGAAAAGAGGTTTTAAAATGTTGTGCTATTATTGTACTATCAAATACAGTTTATCTCATTATAATGGGCACCTATAGGTAACAACGTCTCATTTACACCCCAATTTCTCCATTAGAGGAGCATCTAACCAGGTGGGAACCTGTAGGAGGGTCATATTCAGCATTGCATCCAGTTTCTCTACTCAAAGGGGCACCTTTTGGGAGACAGTCTTAAAGGATTGGTGTAGAAGGCACTTTATTTTGGCACCGTTTTCTAAAGAAAGAGCAAAAAACCAACCATAGTTGGGCACTCATTAAGACACATCATTAAATTTCTTGATTTAGATGGCATCATTATAATTTATTGCAAGAAGGGGCACCTTAGTGGGATCACTTTTTCCCACAAGAAGAGAAGCCACAATTGCACTTTGTCTCTTTTTTGCCACTCTATAGGGCACTTTGGCAACTCTTTTTCAACCTTGAGGTCTGTGACAGGAGAGGTCAACTGTAGATGGACCTCTGCAGTTACGGCTCGAAGGTGAAAGAAGCAGTATGGGACGGAAAGGTCACTGGAATGAGCAAGGCACACAACCTCCAATTGCTCCTTGTGCACTGAGGTGACTGTCCATCACGCCAGGTGTGTGTTCTCACAGCCCTATTCACTAGAGATGGGTTCTATGAAGCACACTGGTGTAGGTGCAAAGCAGAACATTTCGAAAGGGGTTGGCAAATCAGAGGTCATTTCTACATACAGTATATACTATAGAGACAACATTATTTAGACACCTGATAATTTATTTTTCCTGTCCAGGGAAAACTTTAAGGATTTGTGAGAGGATTTGTTTGCATTCAGCGGCAAATGCATTAGAGGTAAAGGTGTTGGGTGATCACCCCCCACTTCCCCTCATTAATATGAGCTATGTGTAAAAGCTCCAAATAGATCCTACCTGATTCCACAAGTTTTTTTATCACTTTCAGACACTGAAAAGACATGATTCCAAACATCATGTACAAAGACAAATATGTCAATATATCAATACGTTGCTTTTTCGGCTATTCTTGTTACTCATGTACTGTTTGATCTGGTATTGCCTTTTCGGAAAAAAAAATCAAAAAGTGTGAAAACTGGTTTTGTTTGTATTTTTTGGTTAATTAATTAAACACCATATATGGAAAAAAGGCCCTTAAAATTCAACACTGAAAACCTGACAGGGCAAGAGACTCAACACACTGTTCTTTGTTTGTTTTCATCTTATTGTCTTTTTTTGTTTTTTACAAACACAATATCACAGCAACAGTAGATATTAATCACCCTCCATTTAAACAATGACATAAAATAAATACACAAATAAAGTAAAAATCAATCAGAAGCTCTAAACTGTCCGCTCAGTCGCCGTCTCCGCTGAGTGAGACGGCTTCTTATAAGAAGCTGGTTGGAGTTTTGTGGAATGGGACTGACAGCAGAAGCTCATTGTTTGCCAAAGCTCATGCTAAACCAAAAAGCTTCTGGATGGAGTTCATGGAGGATCTGAATCTGCATCCTCACATTCAGGTACGGCGTGTGTACCTTGTACATTCATTCTGGACTTCTCCTGGCATTATTTTAAAGGTATGCTTAGGAAGATTTGGCACGTATGTTCGTTTTGAATGCAGCTGCATATATTAGTAAGATCCCTCTGCGCAGAGGAGAGGAGTAGGCACAGGGAAAAGACAGTGGGAGCAGAATTGGTGAGGCTATAAAGGATTCTAAATGGGATTGATGGGATCGATCACTTGTTTCCGTGCTATAGCCGCCCACTCCTTTCTCTGTGCTTGGAAAAAACAAAAACGACAACTAAGAACAAAAGGATGCCACAGCAATGAGCTTGACAAAATGTACGATTGTTGTCGCTAACAACAGGCGTTTATCTTATAAACCACAGTGACGTATTAACTTTGGTCTGCATTTTTTCCAACAGGCGACAATGACGTTCATGCTAACGGTCCCATTCTGTTTTGACTGCCATCAGACAGTGATGGCAAAAACAAGCACACCATTGATATCAGCAACACAACGTTCCTTTGCCAGTCCATTGTTTTGTGGGGATGCAATAGAAGAAAGCAGCATGAGAGCAAAGACTTTAGTTTTCTTTAGTAAGTCAGGCGAAGCAATGAGTCGAATGAGTTCATGAGGTGAAGGGTCAAAGCTCCTCGTGGGCGTCGAGACGCGGCGCGTTCCAGGGAGCTGCGTGAACAGCTGATACCGTAAAGACTACTGAATGAACGAGGATGGCAACAGGTGTCACCGCATAGTTAACAGTCAGCTAGTGACACTATTGTGGACATTGTAAATGCAAGTCATGTTAGCATTAGCTTCCATCTGCACCTTCTGCCACAGTTAGCGTACAAGTATTAATTCCTCAAACATAGCCGGTGTTCTGATGAGTTGTGCTACCTTGTCAAAGCGTGCTACCACAGTGTATATTTATAAGTTAAGCTGCCTGATTAAAACAGCAGGTAGGATATTTCGATAGGCTAAAAGCACCATCTCAGAAAATGCTCCCAGCAGAAGATTAGGTAGGATATTTAGACAGCCTGAATCAGTGTATTTTTTTTATATGGAATCACCAGTTCCACTTTTGTTTCTCTCAAGCAAATAATCACAGTTTGCCCAGATTCTAGAGTGTACCAGAGGAAGACAGAACAATAATGAAAAACACTAACATGAAAGAAAAAAAAAAACATTAACAATTGTGGGTCTGCGCATGTGCAGTACCGCTTAAGTAGCACGCAACAATGGGTAGCACAACTCGGCTCAGAGGAGGTTGGCTCATTATTGGTACTTTAGCTAGACAGACAAGGAGCAGCTAGCTTCCATACTAATAACAAACGTAGCATGCTAATCTCCTTAGCATGCCAGAATGTGTGTTTGTAATTTGTAGAAATAAAGAGACTGCAGCTGCATATGGCACACACTGAGCTCTGAAAGAACTCTAGAAATAGTTCTGCTCTACTTCAGCACTCAGTGTGTGTGTGTGTGTGTTTCTCTGTGTGGGTTGGGTGCAGTCTGTTAGAGCAGGAATAAGGACAGTGTATGAGGCTCTGAGTGCTAACGCTAGCACCCAGGTAGCTAGCTATATGTGGGGCATTCTCATGAAACATACTGTATTTCTATCATACAGATACTAATTAATTTTAACTTAACATAAAATATCAGCAGGAGCAACATTTTAGACAGCAAAAAGCGCTTACCCTAGTTCTATTTCCATATCTCCCATATTATAATAGCCCATATTTTTTTCAATGCTAATACCTCGCTAATACACTGTTATGGTAAATTTAAAATGTAAAAACTGGGATAAAAACCCTTTGGATCAGCATTAAGTAAGAAATATAGCATTTATTACTGTTATAAATGCAGTAAAATAAATATAAAGCACTTGTCAAGCTTTACAATACTATTCTGCTCTTTTGTAGTTTAATACATTAATATTAGCTTCAAATATCGGCCAGATCTAAGCATTCACCTGCTCAAACATATGATATAATTGATATAAACGAGAAGAAATTGGAACAGAATCATCAAGGATCAATCCAAAATATCAGTAAAATCTGAATCTGCTGCTGCTAGTCTCTTTATTTATTATTTTGAAGCAAATATCAAATTCAACAATTTAAATTTTTAATTCAAACACATTTTTGGTAGGATTTGTCGTGTTTCAGGAGAACACCCCATACTCTGGTCTGACTACAAAATAAAAAATAAATATAAATATACTGTATGTGTTAAAAAAAAATGTTTTGGGAAATAATTGAAGAAATAAAAATGACATTCCAAATAAATCAAGCAGGCAGGTATGCTTGTGGTACCCTGTAATCATAGATAATTACATTCAACACCAGCCTGCTTCATATAACCTCATAATAGTGCCTTTATGGGTGGTTGTTTGCAGTAGTAGTGAATGTGAACAAAATAAGTACCACAGCTATTATTATTTATGTTATTATTATTATCATTATTATTATTACTACTACGTGTATTTCCTCCTTTTTATCGTGCCGTAATGTTAAATGTGCTGTTATATTCGCTTTCAGATGCAGCGTCACGTACACACACGCACACAGTGTCTGACTAACACACGCCGCTCCATTCATCATAATTATGTCCTCACCACACAGCCACACTGCAGTGCGGCAGCAGTGTCACCTGTGTGTGTGTGTGAGAGCATGATCTGGCCTTACACACTAGCTGCAGGCCTCTCTACACCCCTTATCAGAGTTTTTTTTTCTTCACTAATATTCTCTTCAGCCTACTATCTAGTATTTCCATGATTACATGATAGGTGCTACCAGCGCTGGAGAGTGAGTGGGTAGCATGCACTTCCTCTCATTTGAAGCCAGGCTATGATGTCCAAAAATGTGCCCTATTGTGTATAGTGCACTACTTTGTTGGGATTAGCGGTGTCCTAACCAGCAACAATCCCACAAACCACCTTACATAAAAAAAATATTTAAACTAATAGTTAATCTCCTTTTCTGGTGTGTAATTCCAACATGACAATGCTAGTCAACATACTGCTGCCATCTCAAGAGCTTGCCTTGAAGATACAGACACCCGCCCAAATATTTTTAACAATGACAGTACATACAGGTCTGGAAAAAAAAAAGAGAACACTTAAAGTGATGAGTTTCTTTGATTTTACCAAATTGAAAACCTCTGGAATATAATGAAAATGATCATAAGCCATCAAACCAAGCTAAACTACTTGAATTTTTGCACCAGGAGTGGCATAAAGTTATCCAAAAGCAGTGTGTAAGAGTGATGGAGGAGAACATGCCAAGATGCATGAAAACTGTGATTATTCCACCAAATGTTGATTTCTGAACTCTTAAAACTTTCTAATATAAACTTGTTTTCTTTGCATTATTTGAGGTCTGAAAGCTCTGCATCCTTTTTGTTATTTCAGCCATTTCTCATTTTCTGCAAATAAATGACAAAGTTTTTATGTGGAATTTGGGAGAATTGTTGTCTGTAGTTTATAGAATATAATTTTACTCAAACATATACCTATGAACAGCGAAATCAGAGAAACTACATGAAACCATTTAGTTAAAAGATTTGCATTTACTCTGGATTTTTTTTAGATGTAGAGAATAAGGTATAGGACACCATTTCAGACACAGCTCATGTCTTTTTATATTGCTGCTAATGCAACATCATTGGCATAAAAAAAATATTTTCTTTAATAAGCGTTTTACGGTGCTTTGTGGGATTGTTACAGAGTACTGAAAATTCGGCGCTACATTTTTGGACACCAGCCATTCTAGTCACACGGTGAACGAAACAGAGAGAGAGAGCAAGGTCAGTTATGCCCTCTGGAACTCCCAGCCACGTATGGCTGTGGCATCACCAAGAGTCGAACCGGCGATCTCCTGATGATTGGGTCAATGGTTAATTGAATGTGCCACTCAGGTTTTATTCAGCACATTATATCCACACCATCTCACTTCACATTTTAGTAATAATATTCTATTGCTTGAATATTGTCAATGTTAACATAAAGACCGCTGTGGTTTTGGTCACTAGGTTTGTTGTGTTGTTGTATCACTGTGTGAGACAGACAAAAATAACTGTAATCTGGAAGAACATGATCCAGCAGCATATCCTAACCCGTTCCATTTTTCATTGTGCTGATCGATAGTGCCGAAACGTGTTTAGTTAGTTTTTTTTTTTTTTTCGAGAGGTTTCTCTGTTTTATTTTTCCATTCCTCTTCAATGAACATAACTTACAGATTAAAAAAAAAAAAAACACCTTTCACATTCAAAGCATTTGATTTAGACAATAGGCAACAACAAAAAACAAGCGCTTGTGTGTCAGTAAATTACAGACACGAACACATACACACACTCGTTCTCTCTGTTTCACACACACACACAAACATACTGAAGGGAATGCAGTAGGGGAGACGGCAGGGGTGGGGCGGGATGCTGGAATCTCTCACACACTCCTTCAAATCTCCCTCAAACGTACAAACAAAAAATACAAAAAAATCAACACATTAAAAAAAAGTACAACTGATTTTCTTCTTTTGTACAAACAGTCAAATAATAATAATATTAATAATAACAATAACAGCAACAAACGTACAAACAAAAAAAAAGTACAACAAGAGCAACAAGAAAAACAGCACTGTCAAAGGTTTCCAATGTTTTAAAAACAGGTTGCTTGGTTTCAGTTTTGCATCCAGGAGGTTCAAACTGTATGTGTGTGTGCGTATGTATGTATGTATGTATGTATGTGTGTGTGAGTTGGGATGGGAACCTAATGCTCAGTAAAGTGCATTCGATGCCACAGCGGACGACGAGAAAAAAGGAAAGGGAGAAAATGGCTGTCAGGAGATTAAAAAACGGGCGCTAATGTGGCGTCGGGCCTTTCGTACACTGACACATACCGCTACATGAGTTTAAAACAGCCTCCACCTACAGACACGGAACACTGAAATAACATTCTGTTATCATTTTATGTAAAAATGCAAATACATTCATAAATTACATCTGGGGTTAGGAGAATCAAACCACGAGATAAGTAGCAATATCTTAAAACCGAGTGACGAAAGGTAGAATCCAATGCAATGTAACATATTGCAGTGTGTAATACTGTATAACATGACTCTGTAT
The DNA here is from genome assembly GCF_023375975.1 of Astyanax mexicanus. Lineage (NCBI taxonomy): Eukaryota > Metazoa > Chordata > Actinopteri > Characiformes > Acestrorhamphidae > Astyanax > Astyanax mexicanus. Next base: position 33,756,012 of record NC_064408.1, read on the forward strand.
AATCAAACAAAGAATAAAGTAATGCTGTTATCATGTTATGCTGTATTAGGTAATGCTATATAATGTAACACTGTATCTTAACGTAAAGGTGAAGAGCGCAATGCTGTGCAATGCAGTGCTGTATGACATTACACTGTGTACCCATAACATAATGTTACATGGTATAATGTAGTGCTTTATAACGCAATGCTGTGTAACATTTCAACGTTGCATAACATAACTCTGCATAATGTAACACCATACACTGTAACACTGTATAGCATTAAGCTTTACAACATTACGCTGTATAACGTTACGTAACAGATGTTTGCATGCATGGGAATCTTTCCTGCAAATGGCAGGCCAGCATATTTCTGTCCCCACACTGTAAAATATGCAGATTTTAACAAATTAATACACTTCTTTTAAAAAACATCACAACAAAGATTTCTAAATTGGCTCAATGAAGATGAATCACTTAAAAAAAGTCATTAATCATCATTGATCTGCTTTAAACCTTTCGGCTGTGATGTTATCTTTTCTTCTTTTTGTTGATCCAACATTTCTTTTTTTCCAGTGCGGTTCCAGTTGCTATGGTTACAGTACAGTTTTTAAAGGCATAAAAGCTCTTCCCATCTCTGTCAGAAAAGAATGCATAAAAATATAAATGAAGCTTTTAACGGAAAGAAAGTGTTTCGATCTGTGCCACATGCAAAACTGTTTCTCAGAATGATCCCAGACAGTCAACTTAATGTTAGTTTCTGGATTTTTTTTTTTTAAGATTTTTTTTAAATGTTAGTTTTGATTCCCCGCCCCCCATTAATTCACTTGGATATCATGCAATAGAGACGTGCAAAAAAGATAAACATCTAACTCCACGAAACACACTTTCATAAATGGGACATGTTATGAATGCTTAATAACGCGTTTTACGACATGATTATAACATGTTTACGCCTACTCCATGCCGACCTACAGAGAGAATATGAAGGAAGAGCTGCGTGGAAGCCACAAGTCAAACAAATGCACAGGATGCTTTTTCGACCGAGTGTATAAAAAACCATGTTTATGCATAAAAGAACTATTATTATTATTATTCTCTATGCAACTATGGAGTTAAAAACAACACTGACATTGCTCTTTGTTCATGTTTTTTCATGTTTTTTTTTACTCTTTTGATTATCTTTTTGTTTAAACTAAAAGGTATTGATTGATTGGCACTTGATCGATGCGTCTAAAGTTATCGATATCTAAAATGCTTGATCACACGTCTACATGTCGAGAAGCTGCATGGCTCTAATCTGGCACAGGTTGACTATGTTATTAGTATCGATACACCTCGTTTGTGCTCCTGCCAAAAACGAGCATAACTCTAATGAACAGATCAGACATCTTTTCAACTAAAATATTTCTCGTATATTTCACTTATCAAATAGCAGCATTTTTTTATTTTTTAACTTACAGTATTACAAAAAAGTACATGTAAACCTATTCATTCAAAATCGTATTAAATCCAAGGGTTCATACAACGGACATAACAAAAACACAAAAAACTGGACAACATGCTACAATATTGCTTCCAATATTTCTTTACATTTTCTTTATGTAGATCTAAAATCATCAGTGACGTTGATGTGGACACCAGCACTCCGATTAGAGCATTTCTAATGCACGAACAAATGGCGAAAGCTAATCTTAATCTGGCTCGATTGGCACTGTCGTCATACACACGAGTATAACGGAGTTCACACACTGAAACCCACGGCGCAAGACAACTGCATTGAGACTACAAACTAGAGAACGACACTTAAGTTCCACGTAGACCATGGGACAGGACGGAATCCACAGTTTTCATTAAAAAAGGGGGGCGGGGAGAAGGGAGAAAGAAAAACTGACCTCAGACCGTTCTCCTAGAGCGAGAGGAGAAAGTGAGCGCAGGATGCAAACGACACTGACGTCATCGTTTGAGCTTGAGGTTTTGTCCCTTTTTCCAACCCAGAGTTCTACACTCTGGTGCTTAGCTCCCGGCTCTGACGGATGTCCAGGCCCTGCGTTTCAGGGTGCCGGCACAATGACAACGGAAAGTCTTTCACATTGATCTGAGTCCAGTTTAGAGGTTTTCTCGAATAGTGGTTATGAAGGTCAGGGTTTGGGTAGGGCGAACTGATCCTAGACCAGCCGTAACAAGGCCAACATCTACCGGGAGATGGTGTTAGGTAGAGATACAAAAGTTTCGAGTTTTCACAGACAGGATGTGAGCTTGTGGATCGGCGGCACAGTCTAATGGCAAAGTGCTTGCGGTGTCGGGCTCCAACAGTCGTCCGCTGCCCCGGATTGGATTGGGTTGGAACGTCTGAACACGAGTGCAGTTCAGCCCCGGAAAGAGCAAATCAGCTGCCAGCATTAACCAGAGAGTGGAGGAGGAGTACAGAGAAGAGAGGGAGGAGGATGAAAGGAGAGAAGTAGCGAAAAGAGAAGCATAAGAAAAAAAAAACAAGGCAATTGCGGATCAGAGACAGAGAGAGGGCAAAAACAAGACAGAACGAAGGAGGAAAGGAGGCCACCAGTAAAGAGAGAGCAAAGAGGTAGTAAAAGAGAAAGGAGACAGAGGTATATATAGAGAGAGAGATAGGAGAATGAGACAGTTCTCTCCATCACTTCTGTTAGAGTAGCTAACACGCTTGCAGTTTTATTAAAAATCTCTATTTCCCCAACTTGTTAAATTTTCCTTTTTGCCAATAATATGCACAGCAGCGATGCAGGACTCAAACTGCTGCAGCAGTCGTGCTGTGCTTGTGCTTCTGAAATTGCATACACGCTTTCATCTCCAATCTCAAAAATGAATTATTTAGCCCAAAACCGATAAAATACAGTAATTGCTCCTCGCTCGGCAACAAGGAGTCGTGGCAAGGATGAATATCGTAAAATGGTTTGTTGATAAACTGCCTGTCAAAAGCGCCATGCAAGAAAGATGGGGATATGATTTCTTATGGCAATCTTTATCTCAATTATGCAATGCACATAAATAGATCTTTTTCTTTCTCTCTCTCTCTCCTTCGCTCACTCTCCTTCCCTCTCTCCCCCGATGTTTCTGTCACCCCGCTCCCCCTCCCGTTGCAAAGCAGATTAGGGTCTGGGAATTGGAGGCAGTTGATGAATGTCTTTGTGCATGTGTATTTAGGTCAGTAGAAGATTGGGCATAGCCATACGGTTATATATAGAAGACCACGGTTCAAATGAAGATCTGCTAATTAATGATGGGTCTGAATGCCAAGCGGTTAGACAGTGACCCCGAACATCTCTCGTACTAGGTGGCAGAACCATCTCAGGTCACTTTTGCATGGTACCATGTCAAAAAACGTGGTGTTTTACAGTTGCATGGTAGAACCAAGGCTACATAGAAGAGCCATCTAAGACAACCAGTCTGACAGAACTGTTAGATCATGGTTTAATGACAAAACTGGTTCTAACCCGGGTTCCACAAAAGTGCATCAGACCAGGATTCTACAGTTGGACCTAAGAACACGGTTCCAAAGCAGAAGTTCTTCAAACCATGTGTTCATGGCAGAGCAGTTTAGACTAGGAATCCTTGATTGAACTGTCTGATGACTGTTCAGACTGCGGTTTCAAAACAGATTTGTCAGACCATGGCATCAAGATAGAACTGTCAGAGACCAGGATTTCATGGTTAAATAATCTATGACCATGGTTCTACATGAAAGCTGTTTTGGACCACAGTTTCATGGCAGAAGTGTCACAGAGTTCAGGATTCTGTGTTTGAACTGTCTTACCACAGCAAAACAGTTTTAGACCAGGATTCCTTTGCTGAACCGTCTTATCTAAAACCATAGCAGGACTGTTTCAGACCATGGTTCCACGGCAGTACCGCTTCAGACCACGCCTCCATTGCAAAATTGTCCATGGCACAACAGAAGAACTGTCTCAGGCTACAGTTCCGTGGTAGAGACGTATCTACAGGCGAACCGGATCAGCCCCTGCCACCACGGTGTCTTTGTGCTCACTCTGGTTCTTTGCTTAGCCCTGCCGTGCTGTGTTAACAAACGGTGTAATATGTACAGTACATTCCAGAGTTTATGATGGCATCGGCCGCTCAATTCACAGTGTGGTTTAAAAGAGATCGCCTTATTTTTTTTGTTCTGTACAAGAGTCCCTGCACGTTCTGTATCTCATATCTCCCAAGCTGGACTAAAATAAAATGCAGTTAGCAGCAGAAACATTGATCCTGTATGTGCAACTGTTCTCAAAAAAAGCTATTTATTACTCTGCCATGCTGTTTTTCAGAGAACGCATCCTACAACACTATGGACGGTGAGACGATTGTGGGCAGGGGGGTGTAACGTCACAACAGCGTTTGGGCTAAACGCTCTGCAGAGTGTCCAAGACATGGAGACCTGCGCAGGAAAGGCTAAAGCCTGCAATGTGCAGTTTCTCAGACGAGGATGGCCTCTGTTCAACTCGGTAATTCACGGGTCTACACTGGGCCAGATAGCTCACACCAGCATCAGTGTGGATAACAGCTTATTATTGTTATTATTGTTATGAAGGCTGTGTCTCATTGTATACGCTTACTCCCTTCCACTGTCAGACCTCTGCAGACAGCCTGACATCAAGAACAGTTCGCTCAGCAGTGAAATAGGCAACAACTGGAACGCAACCGAGGGCTTCATTAAACTGCATACAAACTGGAAATCTGTTCCTTTCCCATTCTGTCCAAACATGAGGTATATCAGCTTGAGCTCAGTTCGTACAAAAAAGAAACCTAAAAACCGAAAAGAAAGAACCCACAGTTATAAATCACCAGTATTTAACACCTACGAGTGATTACTGTGGTGTAATACTGTAGGTGTTAATTGAATAAAGGTGATATTACTGTGCCTGGCTGTCACCTGAAGCCTCCAGTCACAAGAAGAAGAGCAGTTTAGAGGTGTGACCTGTGTCCATTCAGGTCTACTTATTTTTCAAGTGCAAGATTTGAAAGTCTTAGATCAACCGACTTGATTCAGTGCTGTGTCAGTTCTCTCACATAGAGATTAGTGGGTGTTTGAATAGCAAGAAAGAGTCTAATGTGTCTAATGTCTCTAATGTGTGGCTTGTTTGCTCCGAAATGGCATTATGACCAAATCACAAAATTGCTTTCAATTAATAATTAGAGGCAAGAAACCCCTCAAATGCTAAAATCTATAGATAAGAACATGAAATTTCCCCAAAGTTTAATCATCAGTGAATTTCTCATAGCACCAAAGAGGGGTCCACTAACTAAACTGCACTTGCAAGGTGTGTGGATGTGTGTTTGTGTGTGTATACATTCCCGTACTCTCAAACAGAGCGCCTGACCTTTCGACAGCGGTCGTCTGTCTGCCTTTCTGCGACTGAGTTTAGCTGTCGATGCTAAACGGAGACTCGGTTTGATCCTCTCTTCACATATAAAAAATATCAAGATTAGTAAGTCTTTATACATTCAGGTCAACCTGGGTTCACAGGTTTAGGTAATATCTAAAAGCGTCAGGGTGAGGTCATATGGAACCAACCATGGTAGAGAAAAATCAGAGCTGTCCGATTAACAGAAGAAAGCCGGTAATGTTGATCTGAAGCGGCTAGCGAGCGCGTCTGTTCATGCCCTGTTTGACACAAGCTGGCGAGAACAGGAGGCAACAAAATGTTTCTAAGGTTCTGCTTAGCTTCTGCTTAAATGGATAACCCAACCAGACTGCCAGACTGCTTCAAACATAGGCCGAAAACCTATACTGTGTGTTATCTGTAAAGAGTGCTATCACTTATTTTAAACTGACCCAAAGAAGGGGTCACTAGGTAAACCCATCTCCCAGGTTGAGGCCTCTGTCAAGTAGTTCAACTAATTTGTACAAGCTCTGCCAATGACGGAAAAACAAAACTGAACCTATCTGGCCCCTGGCTGTGGGAGAGAGAGGAGGTAAGGTTCTAAGACTCCTCCCTCTCGGAGTGCCACAGGGTTCAGTACTCAGACCCTCACAATTCACACCACTTGACACGAGTTTAAAAAATAAAATAAAACAGCAGAATTTCAGTCACAAATTTCATATTCACAGATTCACACTTCTTTCCCCACACAATTTCCCCACAACCGTTCAATTTTTTTTTTGTTTGTTTGTTTTCTTGCCTCTGAAATTTGAACTTGTTCTTGTATGCCTTTGTCAGTACCACCCTCTTCCCTGCCTTTTCTTCTTCTGATCGTATGTTTGTCCGTTCTCTTTCTTTCTTTTTTGTGTCCTTTTCCTTGCTGTTCCCCTCCCCCCCGTTCCGGTTCTGTCTCTAGCCCACTTTCTGCGGGTTTGTGGCGCGGACGCCTTGCTCATACGTGATCCGCTGGCTGATGAGATACTGGGCGGCCTGTGTTGCTGCAGGAGACCCTGTGATGGTTACTTTGCGGTTGCGCGTACCGGGGATGAACTCGCCCTTTTTGGAGATCTGAATGCGTGCCCCCGTCAGCTCCTGGTACTCCACCAGAGTCTTCCCGCCTTTTCCCAAGATGGCACCCACCAGGTTCTCGGGCACAGCAATCTCCACCACCTCCTTGCCTCCCTCTCCGAGCTTCTCTGTCCCCAGCAGTGATGACGCCACCAGTGGGGATGATGGGTTAAGATAGCCATTGGAGGCCCCTGTCGCGGCCGCTAGAGAACCTAAGGAAAAGCCCCCTAGGCTTGGTACAGCAGGGTGACCTGCTCCTCCTGAAGCCTCGCTGGCGTAGGAGGCCAGCAAGTTAGCCGCTGCGGCAGCTGCAGGGTTAGCGCTGGCGGCGACTGCGGCTAGCACACCAGACGCAGCAGCTGGATTCAGGCCAAGCCCCAGTGTGTTGGTGTTGTAGCCATAGCTGGCTAGAGTGTTCAGGGCTGACGTGATGGCCAGCAGGTCATTCCCGGAGAAGCTGGACATGGCCGCTGGGAAGCCACCCATTCCGGCCAGGCCTGCTTGACCTAACAGAGTGGAGGCTGTGGCAGCAGCGGCGTTGGGTAAGACCTCGGTGCTGTTAGCATAAGGAGAGCCGGTAGGGTTGGAGTTAGCCACGGGGCCTGTGACGTTGGAGTAACTGATGTTTAGGCAACTACTGCTCTGCGGGTCCTCCTGGATCTTCTGCACGATAATTTCCACGGCTTTGCGGTTCTGCTCAGGCTCACCGCTGACAGTAACCACGCGCTCCTGCAGGTTGATGCCCTCAGGCTTCTGGGAGAGCTGCACCCATGCACCTGACTGCTCCATCACGGATTTCACGGTGGCTCCGCCCTTACCGATAATCAACCCCGCCGTACTGTTGGGTACGATTAGCTTGGCCTGCAAAAGACAGAGAGAGAAAGAGAGAGAAGTGTTAAAGAACAGCATCCACTTTTTCTCACATTCCACTGTGGTCCCTAAAACCACTAACAACTACCATAATGGAGATGACAGGCTACAGCGTCTTTAGGAAACATCGTAAACACACTTCTGAACAATCTGTTACAATGTTTTCTTCAAAATGATGCTTTGGGGAGGACTGTCCCAGATCTGTGTGTGTGCACTGCTTCCAAAATAGGTCGCTGCAGATGGTAGTTTGAGTCTGTGGACTTATATATGTGGCCATGCCTACACAAACTACTACATCTGTTCTCAGTAGGGTGCACATATAGTAAACAACATCTGTACTGAATGATTGCTTATGTGTTTATTTATATGTGAACTGTACAAATTTGTAGACATAAAAAATAAGTCAGTTGTTGGTGCTAGCCAGGAAATTAGCTGGTACAGTAAAATGCTGCTGTACAGACTAGAAACCCTTTAGATACCCATATATATATGGAGCAGTTACCCAGTCTGGGAGAGTTGAAGGGCTGGACAATTATTCATTGTCAATAGTTGTTGCGAAAGAAAATGTTTCAATAATGGTGATTTCATTTTTAATCAAATGTTCAATATTTCAATATCACCTTGAGTCCCTTACTAAACCAGTAGCAACACTCCGTTGGTGTGAATTTCATAACTGAGGACTAGAGTAATCTACAGACATGAAATGCATATAAATATACATAAAAGAATGTACTCTATCTGATGACTGATCTGGTATTCAAGGTTTTTTATGTTATCTGGAGTATTTAATATTATTTAGACTTTACTAAGAAACCGTTTATATAAAATATGTGAAAATGTATATAATGGATGTCAATCAATTTTTACCCTGATTATGAATTTTGTTTGAATTATCATATGCAGTAAAATACAGAACAGCATGTTCTGTCAGAATCCCCCAGCAAGGGCTCTGTATTACACTGGCAATCCCTCTTAAGGGTTCTATACAGACCTGGCAACCTATGACCGAATCTCTACTTCTGTGTTGTGTCAACATGCTGCCTGCTTTTTAAACCGAGAATATGTTCCCACACAAGGCTCGGCAGACGACACAATAAATGGAACACAGAACAACGTGTTAAAGTCAGCAGATACAGAGAGGCAGGTGTGTATGTGTATGTGTTTTGGTTGCCTGTGCATTAGTCTTGCGAGACAAATTTAACACCTGACGAGAAATATTGTTTGCTTTAATCTTGCGAGATCTCACGGCATGAGATCTCTTCACATCCCTAATTCTAAGATAGATAGATATACTTTTTGCAGCACCTGTTACTGACTGATGTTAATTACAGGGTGCTGCTGTCAGTTCTCTGCATTCAGGCCAAGCAGAAAGAGCAGAACACTATAGGGTTCTGTAACCATCAACACAAGCTATTATACTGTTCATACCGATATCATAATAATATTGTATCGACTGAAATTTGAAAATATTTAGTGGTGTCCAGCACCCACTGAATATCAACGGCTCTGCAGTGGAAATTGTGAAGAACACAGAGTTACTTAGTGTTCACATTGCAGAGGACCTCACCTGGTCCCTCAACACCAGCACCATAACCAAGAAAGCCCATCAGCGCCTCTACTTCCTCTACTTTTTGGCAATATTGTCCAGCCCTGCTGAGTTGTAGACTATATGTTCTTTTTAAAGGAAAATTTTGCACGCACGAAGCGAGGTAAATACAATCCTGCTGGTGCCCTGGCGCACACAAGCGGAGAGCATGCACAGAAATGCGGTGCGCATGTTCGTGGTGATCCTTCAAATTGGTGATCATTTAAATTGTTGATACACTTCCACTGTGCTAAAATATCAGGTGCTCTCTTGCTAACTTATACTGTCTCTCACCAACTAATGCTGTCTTTCTCTTACTTGCGCGGTCTCTCCCTCTCTCTCATCCATGCTGTCTCTGCATAACTCGCTCTGTGTCTCCATTTTACTCGCGTTGTCTCTTGCTAACTCGCCCCCCCTCTCTCTCTTTATCCTGATCTAATAGAATACAGTAAAAAAGCTCTAGTCTTGACACCACTAATATAATTACATTTTATTTTGTCAATTTAATGCTGATATTTTTTAAAAAGAACCCTTAAAACTGAAATGCATACAGCAATATGCATAGAAAAATATTTGTAGTTTAAGCACAAGCAATGATTTTTGTTCTTAATAAAGCGCCACAAACATGCTCACTGTTTGTTTCAATGAGATCCAACAAGATGGAGTCTCTCATGGTGACAGTATGAGAATGAGATTACTCATGTCAACTGTTAAATAAATATTTTGTGCGAGAATAATTATCATATTTTTTATTTTTTGGTTACAATTTAGAAAAAGGTATTGAAAAAGTAAATTCAAATTCAAAGTATCGTACCAGTATCGAACATTTTAAAACGATACTCAGCTCTACCCATAGAGCACTAACTTAAGTCATTGTTCATTGTATACCAGGCTTCTGATGTGACAGATCTGTCACTTATTTTGACTTGCAAAACAGCAATTAAACAGATGAAGCTCTGGCCTTCTCTAACCCTATTGCAGAGATTTGAATGGGATAATTCCAGGTAGTAACTGAGTGATGGCACTCTGGCAACCCTAAAACCCACAAGAGTCTACTCACAACTATATATACACCATCCAGACCACAGCATGGCCTGTGTGTAGTTGTGCAAGTACGTGAGTTGGCAAATGTATCTGTGTGTGTGTGTGTGTGTGTGTGTGTGTGTGTGTATCTGAGAGTATAAAAGAGAGAGAGAGAGTTAGTAGAAGTTTGGTGTGTAAGGTCTCACCGTCCGGTCACTGCTTATCTCAGCCATTTGTTGATCCTAGGGCTTACTGTGCAGCTGCCCTCTCCGTCTCTCTCTTTCTCTCTCTGTCTCTCTCTTTCTTTCCCTCCTCCCTCTCTTTCCCTAGAACAGTTGGTAAAAATAACCCAGCACTCTCACAATTTCCAGGCCCAGCCAGACCCTCTCTCTCTGGGGAAGACCCCCAGCCTGCCTCCCTTGAACCCTGGAGCTCCAGAGAACATTTGATGATTTAGTATATCACACTCATAGGCCCTGATTTAACAAGCAGTACACTAGGGCTGCAACGATTAGTCGACATAATCAACAAAGTGACTAATAGCTAATTTATAACAATAAAAGCCATAGCTAGTTCATGATCTGTAATAAAGAGCTGTCAAATTCATCTCTAATTCAGGCTAGGTAGCGCTCCCTTATTCACAGACAGTTGCAGCTCATCAGGTAGACGCAATCTTCTGTATTAACCGCACAGCTCTCGCTATCCACAAAGAGATGTTAGCCTCCGGGCTAGGGAGCCAGCAAGAGAAGGACTTGTGAGTGAGAGCACAAAAGTTTTGAAGTTTTGGACAAAGACTCAAGTTCAGTATTGTAGAATGTTCATTTGTTTATGTTTTGATGCAATGTGTGAATAAATGTTTCTGAGAGCGGTTTGCCAAGATCACAACCTACTTATTCACACAATTATTTAATCAGACAATAATGTGGCCGCAGTTACATGCAAAAACGGTCTATCGGTAGGTAGGGTTTATATTGTTCATCAGATAGAACTGCCGATCTCCAGGGATTTTAAAACCAACCCTCTCTTGAATCTACTCAGAATGGTGCAAAACAGAAAAAGCATTTAGTGAGCAGCAGTTCTGCAGACAGAAATGCCTTATTAATGAAAAAGGTCAGTTTAGAATGGCCAGACATATTGGAGCTGACAGAAAGGCTACAGTAACTCAGATACCTACACTGTACCAATCATAATTTATCTCAAAATGCACTAAAAAAAAGAAGACATTGAGATGCACTTTTGTCAGCAAAGAACAGAAAGTTGAGACTGCAATCATGTGAACCGAGGGGGGCTATTGGACAAAAGTTTGGAATTATTGTTTCACTACACCATTTCACTCTAGATTTCTCCTTTAAGAAGTGAAGCTCTCTTGAGAGCAAAAAGAGGCCATACACAGTATTTATAAGTGTATATTTGTTTTTTTTGTGTGTTTGTTCACAGTAGATAAGTATGTGTGTGTGTTTGTATGTTTCTGCATGCTAGTCCCCTTTGATGTGCTCAGGGTGAGTGCTAGTTTGAGAATGCAGACTGCAGAGTGTGTGTGTGTGTATGTGTGTGTGTGTGAGAGAGACCTGTCTAATGAGGTCTGGGTCAACAACAGTCTCAGGCTGGAGAATGTCGACCGGTTCATGAAGTGTGTGTGTGTTTATGTTTGTGTGTTTGACTCATTTTATGTGCGCAGGGTCAGTGTGGTTTGAGAAAGCAAACTTGTGGGTGTGTGTGTGACCTGTTTGACGCGGTCTGGGTTAACAGTAGTCTGGGGCTGGAGGATGCTGACTGGTTCACTCTTCTGGCTGCTCTGTGGCATCTCGCGCACTTTCTCAGCGATGAAGTTATGCACTCCGTTTAGCGCCTCCACAGTGCCCTGGATCAAACACACACGCTCCGTCGTACCTACACACACAAACACAAGCAGAGACAGAATTAGTATTTTAGCTTACAATACTGCTTATTACATAACAGATTAAATAAAGCGTAAAGAATTCAGTGAAAAGAATTGCATAATTTAAGCAAAAGGCTGCTATTTACTATTTGCACATCTGCTGAAAACACACGCACACACATACACACACACATAGCTCTTGACCCCTTGCCGGCAGCTGGTGGTGTTGACCTGCCTGGGATGCTGTTGCTAAGGCTGGAGAACCCTCAATGCCCTTGTCATGGAAACAGGCCTGTTCTCTGTCATCTGTCATGGGTCTAATAATTCTTCTCTGCTATAGTTAAGATTTAAATATAAATCTCTGGAAAAAATTAAGAGACCACTTTAGTTTGTAAATCAGTTTCTCTGATCTGATTTCGCTATTTATAGGTTTATGTTTGAGTAAAATGAACATTGTTGTTTTATTCTATAAACTACAGACAACATTTCTCCCAAATTCCAAATAAAAATATTGTATTTAGTAGAGGTGTGCCAAAAAATCGATTCACATAAGAATCTTGATTCTCATTTACTACGATTCAGAATCGATTTAAAATGTCCCAAAATCGATTCTGAGGGGCGGGTTTTAGACTGATTTTGGGCTGGGTATTTTTGTTGGACCTGGCAACCCTGGGGATAGCGCTTGTCCTTTCAAACGGAGATCTTCCAGACACACACAGAGCGTAGGTGTTTGAGAATCACCGGTAAGATGGCAGAACAAGCACTATATTACATTAGATTAACGTGTAGTTTCAATGTTTTATGGCAGAATGCTTCATAACAAGCATAAAAAAGATCGCTAGTAGTTAGTTTCAGTAACTGTTAGCTAGCTAACAAGCTAACTTTCCAGTTCCACCTTAAATAACGCTACAGGTGGCAGCGGGCTGCAGCATTTAAGGCGGAACGGAAAAATACAATAAGCTAATCAGAGCTAATTTCAGCTCCTCATCACAGAGGAATTAAGGAATGGACCATATGAATTAATTTCTCCACCTCCTGCCCCCTTTCTGAAGAAATACAACGACCTTAAATTAACTAGTTAATCAGCAGCTGCTCCTGAACTTTAGCGCTCCACTGCTATCATCACATCAGCCCAGCAGCGTCACCTACACACCACCGCTAGTAGCCTGGTAATAAAGCAGTGTTATTTATTATTTATTTATTGTTCATTAACGTCATTGTGATATCCCAGTGATTCCTCTGTCACTGAGGACCCACATTCCTGCACATTTTATTGTTTTTGTAACACATTACCTGCTCCAGGACCAGTGTATATTATGGAGGGTTTTTTTTCAATAAGATTCATAAGCCAGAAGCAGAAATTTTTATAATTCAAATCGTTTTGAATCAAAAATCGATTTTGAATCGAATCGTGGCCCCCAAAATCGGAATCGAATCGAATCGTGAGATAGTAAACGATTCCCACCCCTAGTATTTAGAGCATCCATTTGCAGAAAAATGAGCAACGGCTGAAATAACAAAAAAGATGCAGAGCTTTCAGACCTCAAATAATGCGAAGAAAACAAGTTCATATTCAAAAAGTTTTAAGAGTTCAGCAGAAATTAATATTTGGTGGAATAACCCTGGTTTTTATCACAGTTTTCTTGGCATGTTCTCCTCCACCAGTCTTGCACACTGCTTTTAGATGGTTTTATGCCACTGCTGGTGCAAAGATTCAAGCATTTCAGCTTGGTTTGATGGCTTGTGATCATCCATCTTCCTCTTGATTATATTCCAGAGGTTTTCAATTTGGTAAAATCAAAGAAACTTATCATTTTTAAGTGGTCTCTTATTTTTCCAGACATGTATATAAAAAAAATCTTAACAATGGCAGAGAAAAATGTTACACTTGTCTGACACAACTATTTTTTTCCCCAATAACATGTAGTGCTAATGCAATGGTGAAACAAATGTATGCAAAAACAGTAGTATGGTATTTATACTGTAAACCTGTTTGATTTAAAATATGAAACTGTGGAGCAGAGAAGCATATAAAAGAACAGAGTGTCTCACACATATTTACAAGTTTTAGATATTAAATAAAATGTGGGTGAAGGGAGGACTAAAGAGATAGTAAGATAAAGGCATATATCGGTACAGGGGGAATGAGAGGGGAGAAAAGCAGCGCTGTGAGAAACAGTGCTGAAACTTGGCTGTGTGTGTGTGTGTGTGATACTCCTGTTGTGATGTCATCTTTTCTCACCAGATTGGATATCACACATCTGTTTCAATAACACCTGTTCACATTTAAACCGTGCCATTTATACTTTGTGTGTGTGTGTGGGTATGGGTGTGGGTGTGTATATGTGCCCACAATTATTATTATAATATTTGCTATTTAAAAGATCTGTCTGCTAACTAACAGATTGTGGCAGTGTCTGTGTATGTGTGTGTATATTTGTGTGTGTGTGTTTGCGGCATGAGGCTGTTAAAAATAGTAATTTCAGTTTCCGTGCCTGACTGTCTGACGACTGGAGTAAAGTGGAAAGGGTCTCATGTTTCTGTTGTACTTTTGTGTGTGTAAGTGTGTGTAAGTGTGTGTGTGTGTAACACTATAACACCCACACACTATAACACCCACACACTCATTCATTCATGCTGGGACTGAGGGTGCTCAGCGGGTATGATGTGTGCGAAAGTCTAGCCTGGATCAATCACAGAAACTACACTGTGTTAGTAACATAGTAAGAACTGTGTGCGTATGCCTCAATTTCTGAGTGTGTGTGTGTGTGTGTGTGTGTATGCTATGTGTTTGTGTGTAATTGTATTAGTACATTTTTAGTGTAATGTAATAGGCGGAAATGTTCAGTATTATATTGAAACATACCGTTACATATATTAATACATGTTAGTCATAATTAACATATTATTAGTACACATACATATAAAGCTTATTCTAATTCATACTGGACATAATACTATTAGATATCATATATATATATATATATATATATATATATATATATATATGATAAAATTAATACATGAAATAGTATAATATTTGCATGTATATAATAAATATGAAAACTACTGGACATTATTATTTTTTTTTTTTATCTCCAACGACTTAAAAGCCTAAGGCCCTGCGTCCTGACTGTGAAAACTAGTGTGTGTGAATGTGTGTGTGTGGTGTGCTTACTATAATTTGTAATGGACATAATATTAGATAAATATATATATTTTTATATTTTTTTATCTGCTTTATGTTCATACATTCATTACATTTACCATAAGAAATCCAATATATATATATATATATATATATATATATATACACATACATATATATATGTATATATATATATATATATATATATTTTATTTTTGTTTGTTTTGTTTTTGTTTTTTGTTGATTGATCTCCAACAACTTAAAATCCTAATCCTATGTGCCCTGACTCTGTGTAAAAACTATGTGTGTGTGTGTGTGTGTGTCTGTGTGTGTGTGTGTGTGAGGTGCTTATTCTAATTCATACTAATATTATTATATAGGGATATAGGGACATTATATAGGGATACTTATATAATACATACATGAAATAAATAAGTATTATACTATAAATAGGATATATTCCCTTTTGTAACTATTTTAATCTGCTTTATGTTCATATGTGTATTATATTTTATCATTATAAATTATATATATAATATACAATGATATAATAATAATTTTATATATATTATTGTTGATTGACTTTATCCCAAACAACTTAAAACCCCAAGACCCTGCGTCCCGACTATGTGTGTGTAAGTGTGTGTGTGTGTGTGAGTGAATGTGGGTGTGTGTGGGTGCTTATTCTAATTCATACTGTACATAATATTATTAGATATTACATATTATATATAGATAGTTATATAATACATACATTAAATGCATGTATATAGTAAATAGGGGAACTGCCAAATATAGGATATGTTACTTTTTTAACATGATTTTAATCTGCTTTATGTTTATACGTTCATTGCATTTTATCATAAGAAATGTAATATATATATATTTTGTTGATTGACTTTATCTCTAACATTTTAAAACCATAAGACCCTGCGTCCTGACTCTGTGTAAAAACGAGTCTGTGTGAGTGTGTGTGTAGGGGGGTGTGTGCGCGCACTCATTTTAAGGGTTCCTGGACGCTAGCGGTAGTAAAGCCTGAGCTTAGAGGGGGCTTCTTTTTATAGGTGGCCTGTGAGCCAGAGGAGCTTCACATACTCTCCTCTCAGCAGCTCCCAAGACAAATGACGCCCGCAAAATCTCCCTCATTGTTGCCTGCTTTTATTAGCGAGGCTACCAGTGACAGGCCACGCTTTAGCATAAAAGAGAGATTCGGGCATGTCTGAAGACCTAGCGCTCCAATTTATATTAGCATAAATCAGTATTATCTGTATTTCTTACAGGCTATTATTAGCCAACGTCAGTTCTGACCACTGCTCAGAGTGCTGGCAATGTGAGGTAAAAATAATGTTTATATAAACAGTAATATACACAACATGTCCAAATGTTTGAGGACACCACTTCT
The DNA here is from genome assembly GCF_023375975.1 of Astyanax mexicanus. Lineage (NCBI taxonomy): Eukaryota > Metazoa > Chordata > Actinopteri > Characiformes > Acestrorhamphidae > Astyanax > Astyanax mexicanus. Next base: position 33,772,363 of record NC_064408.1, read on the forward strand.
AATGAACCTATTGGGACCATGGGTAGGCTTTAGGGGGGTATAAAGCATTCTCTGGGAGGATGGTTCTTCATACAGTACTTCTGGGATGAGATGGGGAGATAATTATACAACATGCTTTTCTCATCACAATGTCCTTGCTGCTGAATGCAATCAAATCCTTACAGCAATGTTCAAAAATCTAGTTAAAAGCCAGTTATTTCAACAAAAGCATAAAAATATATATATATATATATTAATACCCCTGATTTCAGAGGAAATGTCAAATAAGCACATGTGCCAATATTTTTATTCCTTTCCAAACTATACACAAAGCAAGAAGCAAAGCTTACTGTGTTTAACCAGCCTTCAGCCTGTCAACGACTATCAGTGAGAAATCCAGCTAGGAAAAACAGCTAAAATCCCCTAGTGTCCAGAAATTAAATCCCAGTTATATTATCCAGTAGCAGCCACCCAGTGCACGTGTGCATTTTAATACAGTAATTCTGTTTATTGTTATTATTCTGTTAATGCTTTAGAGTAATTGTGAAATACTGTGATACCAGACAACTAAATCCAGTGCTATAAGAAATGCTGTGACCAGAAATGTGATCTGAATCTTTTTATATTGGCTTATATTGCAATGAACGAGGTTTTTGTGTACGTAAGGTTGGTGCATAACAGAAATGATATATTTCTTCTAAATATTGTGCTGGATTACCTTCAACTTAAAATAATAAATAAAAGGTATTAGTATTTATTCTGTATTCATATATTACTGCATTTTGATCAAATAAACTCTTTCTCATCAGATAAAAAGCTTTTTTTAAATATAACTTTTAATAATTTTTTAGGTACCTAGATTGTTACTATACAGTGAAGGTTTAACAATTTACAAAATAATCCAAAATAATCCAAGTTGTATTTAATAAGATAAGCTGATATAATACTGGTTCTCTCTATTTTCAATTTATTAGATAATTAAACATTATAACACATCATACTTTATAATATTGTTTTATATGTGAGTTAATAATTATGAGAGGTGTGAAAGTCCTCCTTACTTTTCACTTTGAGATACAGTGGAAGAGATATGTTCACTGGAGGGTGGGCTTGCCTCCGTAGTGGGCTTGTTTAGTTCTTATTATACTTCATGCAGTGTAATCAGTATTCAAATGAGCACGTTTTGCTCCTGGGTATATGTGTGTGTGTGTGCTCATACTGAATAATACAATAGGCTGTGTGTTACATTCCCCCTGTGTATATAGTACTGTACTACGTGTGGGCTATGCTGGCAATTTTATGTGCATGTGTGTGTTTGAAAGTGTGTGTCTAACCCTTTCACTGAAAAATACTTGTGTGTGTGTATGTGTGTGTGTGCATGTTTGTGTGTTTATGCTTGTATGTGTGATTAAAGCTATGAATAAGAAAACAGCATTTCACTTCCACACTTCGTAGCAATCACCACAAACACCCCCTATTCAGCTTCTCTCTCTCTCTTTCTCTCTCTCTCTCACACACACACACCCTACAGACATCATTTCAGACACACGCCTATCCTCTGCTGATTTCTTTGCGCAGCAGCTCGTTTGTTCCTGCACAGTAAAAATCACGGCTGAGAGATTCCGACTGAAGTTCGGGTTTCTCAGAGAAAACACTCACAATTACAGAACCCACTGATTAACTTTCATTACCACATTAAAGATTACGCCATCCTAGACTGGCTTTTCTTACATTTCAGATTCTCACAACATTCATTTAAAGAAGCATATAACATCAGCAACAAAACCTAGCTCTGTCACAATAATTACGTTAACAATTTATCATACAATATACCGGCACAACCTCAGTCATTTTTGTTGACCTAATATTCATTGTTTTACTTAGCATGTAGAGCTCGTTGGCAAAAATGAACTTATATGCTTACTTTAAGAACAGATTTTTTTTATTTAGGATTTTAATAGTTATTTTATTGCAATGTCTACATATTAAAATGCATTTGTTTTAAAGGATGTACCTGTATTATGATGCTTTTACATCATCATGATATCATGATAAAAATCACAAAAAATGGGCCCTATTTTAGCAATCAATAAGTGAGACATCAATTGCGCATCCTGCAGCTGGATTTAGGCTGTATTGGTTCGTCTTTGGTATTGTGAGGACGCAAAAAGCATGCCTTGTGCCGTTTAAAGTGCACAAAAGTGCACCCATGATTAATTCTTTTAATTGATCATGGGTGTGTTTGGGGTGTAACAGGAAATAAACCAATCAGCGTTGCACGGCACTTCTGCGCATCTCAGCAGAGGAAACTGACCTGCTCGTTCACACTATAAAGGTACACCAGCAAGTAATTTACAGGAACAGCTATGTTATATTATTTTGTATTCTGTTTATTGTTGATGTAAAAGGTGAATTTGTGTGCACATGTGTGTGGAGGGGTGGAGGAGTATGAGCGCTGAGCCTAGCTAAGATAGGTACGGACAGATGACTATGACTGTTGTCAGGGTTTAAATCGGTAATGGGGCACACCTGTGTTTTTCCGCTGCCAAGATAGAAACACACCCGAAATTTACCTAAAAACACCTCACTTCACACCACCAAACCCATCAGTGTAGATTTATTTCTAAACGTATACGTTATTTTAATGTGTAAGATCGCAATGAGCTTCGCAATGGCCACGTGCAGGGTGTACAATTGCGCCCCATGACCTGAATTGCTAGTCGTACACACACTCAAACAGTGCATACACAATCTCAGTGCTAATCTCAGAACATCACAAAAGCTGCAACGAGCTACACCCATTAAATAAATTGTTTTTTTACATCAATTCTGTAAAAACAAAATTGTTGTGAACAATTTTGGTAAAAATGGAAGATCATTTCATTTTATCCAGAGCTCTGACCTCCAGATGCTCCAGTACATAAAAAAACTTAATATAAAGACTAGCATAACATAATTCTGTTTATTTGGAAATGTAATAATAAACCTAACTTTTGCGTTCCTACACCAGCGACTCATGACAAAATAAGGCAATAAACTGTGTGTGTGTGTGTGTGTGTGTGTTCAGAATTTTAAGAAAAAAGTTATGAAAGTCAGCTAATCCATTGCTTCCCTTGAAATTAAAAAGAAAAATCCTGCTTTTGTTGGAGCAAATATCTCTACTCTCCAGGACAGGCTTTTATCTAGATTTTGGAGCACTGTTGTAAGGATCTGATTGCATTTACCAACAAGATCATTACTAAGGCTATAATGTTGGATGACCAAACATCAACATGAATAATGAAGAGCAATTATTAGCATAAAATGTAATATTGTTGCAGCATTCATCAATGTCAGCTCAGGTTTCTAAAATAAAATTAGGCATTTTCTTCGCTACCTGTAGCCGTCTGTAGTTAATATGCGTGTGTATGTGTGTGTGTCACATTTAAACAGGTGTGACAGAGTTAACAGACGAATTAGCTGATGTGTCTAATGCAGTAAACATTCTTTGAGCTTTTAAAATTTGAACCTAATTTTCAGATCAGTGGCGGTTTGAGCGTGTGTGACTCAGCTGTAAGAGGAGTGGAGAACACAGAGAAACACTCTAACAATCAGCGAGGGGCCTGGAAACACGTCGTACTGAGAGGCACCTCCATTATAACAAAGCCTGCATTATTTGTGAGTAATACTCTCGAAGATGAAGTTTAGGAAGAATATAAAAATCCAATTTGCTTCAGCTGATCTGTGTGGCACTCTCCACATCAGGGTTTTTTTTAAGAAACAGTGTTACAGAAGCACAACCGCTTTCAGTTCTGCTGAAATATGGACTGAGACTCACTTTTCCCTTTCATCACGAGCCGAAGTCCAGCATGCTGTCCAACCATTTAAATAAACAGGGATTTTCTCCTCTTTATTTACTAAGCTGTACCTTCATTTGTGTTCTGTGAACCTTTCTAAAAAGACTTTTGTCTTTCGAGAGTAGGAACGATTTTTTTAATGTTTTTTTTTAAACCATTGATCTTTATGAATGTGAGTGAAAGTGATCAGAGGGCAAAGTAGAACCAGAATAGAATGTTTAAACATATTTGTGTTTTCTTTATTGGAATGGAAAGGCATGACGTAATGTCGACTAGCAGCTTGAGTTTTTGACCTTCAGATATGATTTGATTATTATATATTATAATATTTGATGATTTACTTTTTATTCAATGCATCATAAAATTTAAGTCAATTCAGGTCAGACCAACTGAGGGGTGTAAGGTTACCCATTCGGTACATACCTCAGTTCGTACAGCTGAAATCCCAAACATGTGATGACCAAATATGTTTTCATTAGGGGTGTGCCATATCTTATTATATGCAGTAATATCGCAAAAATATTTGAATAAAAAAAAAAAAAACTGAAATAGCGTGATATTTTTTATGGCCATATTTGCTATCAGGGTACAACTTTTTTGCTGTTTGTAGCCAAAGCATAATTCACACTGTTCTCAATTCCCATCTAATATCTACTATATCTGTCCAGTATCATTGATTTTATTTTAATATAGGGTACATGGAGTGCAATATAAGTAGCTTAGTATGTTGTGTTTATTGTGCTGCAGTAGTGTATTCTTTTTTCTTTTTTTTTTATATTTTTTAAATTAAATATATTTTTTTTAATTGCCAAGAACATAGTTATTGACAAAAAACTAAAATATTGGGATAAAATTTTAGAGCTTTGCAGTAATGGTAGCAGAATGGTAGCAGAAGCGCACTGAAACTATTTATCATAATATTTTGCCCTTCCACAATCAGGAATACTGCGGCTTTTGAACTTAGCACAATTTAAAGGTCATAATTAAATGGTGGAGCATACATAACATTTATAGAACATTTTCTTTATCATTTAGGATGATCTTCATACAACAAAGCTGTGGAGAAAGGTTTCTCTAATCACTTTTACTGTTATTATTTATCTCCGAGTCTGAAATAGAGATTTATCCTCACACCCTTACATACACATTGATTTAGCCATTTATTAACTGCACAGGTGCACATTATCCTGTGTGTGTTTGTGTGTATTTTACCTGGGTAGAAGTCTTTAGATTTGGACAGTTTAATGGTGGCTCCGGTCTCTTTCTGTAGCTGGACGATGGTCTGTCCTCCCTTACCGATAATCGAACCGGCCGCATAGCTGGGGATCAGCACTTTCAGGAAGTACTCACCCTCTTCTACAAGAACACACAAACAAACAGAGACACACCAGATTAAAGTAAAAATCTGACTATGATTTACAGTATATTACATTTATGTGAACTCACTACTGGCTTCAACATACTCACATCTCACATCATGAAAATCATCAGTGGGATTTAAGCACATTCCTGTTCAGTCATAATTTATGATGTTAAAAAGAAGCCACAAATGAGAAAAGATCTGTTTCTGTTCAATATCAGAACATTGTGGAATGTAATGTTTGGAACAGGGAGAGGGAGTGTGTAAATCATCAGAGACTCCCTACACCCTGTGGAATTCACCCTTTATTTCTTTACCCTTTTTTATGGTCGTTGTTTGCTACACACTCAGTATACATTATATAGACACAGCTTTTAATCACTGAATTCAGGTGTTTAATTTGGTCACATTGCCACAGGTTTATAAAATCCAACATTAGTGATGAACCGAAATGAAAATTGGTATGAGCCATAGGCCGAATACCAAATGCAGAACAGTTTTATATTTTTTAGACTTTTTCAACAATTTATCAATTAAATAACCGTAAAAGTGTATTTTTGTCTTGACTCAGCATGTCACAATACTCTATGCAGCAGACTGAGAGTACTACACTAAATTAAAGCTATACTGAGACCACAGAAAGCCACACTAGAACGGAATTTAAATTTAAACAGAGAAAGGCTGACAGTGTTTAGCTAAACAAAGCTAGCAATCTACCTTAGCTAATGTTACTACCCTAGCCCCGTAGAAACTGTACAGAAAAAATAATCGTAATAAAATACCAATACAAACAGTATACATTTAATAGTTCTGTATTCTGCACTGTTCTGCAGAATGTATGGGCTTGTTTCAGTGAACAATGAGTCAGAAATGTGAGAAGCAAGAAGGGATCACTTTTAAGACAGAAGACATGTGATAGCAGAGACGGCGGCTACCTTCCATTAAACAGCAAGAGCTGTTTTAAAATGTCGGTACCCCTAAGTAGACAAAAACATTAGTATGAAATGAAAAAGAACACACAGCAGGAACATGGTGTAAAATCCATAATAAGAAGCCGCATATAAGAAACATATTGCTATAATTAATAACAGTGTGACATGTGGTGAAATGGCACGGCCCTGTGGATGTTCACAAGGGATTTGGGAGTTTGTGACTGTATTCAGTGATTGGAGGTAAAGCTGTAGTAAAGTTATGTAACAGCCCACAGGACTGATGTAGTTTATAGCTCTCTACAGGCCACGCAGGCTTCAAACTCACTACGCACCTACAGTGCATTACATCATCTACGCTCCAACGACAAGAGTGAACCCCACTGCCAACACACTTTTTCAACAGCAGATCGAGCCTAGAGAAGAAACTGAACCTGCTATTTATTTACTTTTATATTTATTTATGCACCTCAGTCAACAGTTATTATAATTACTAGTTATTTTAGACTATTAGTTTCAGGATTGGAGTTTTTTATAACATTAATGGGTTAAGTTTACCCATTAATTAACCCAAATAAATTCTGTTCACAACTGTATTGTTTTAAAGTGTAGTTCTTTCCTGTAATTCCTTTAATTACACTGTAAAAATGGTAACTTTAACCTAAAAAATAGGAACAATTTTACTCAGACTTAAAAACATGGAGATTCAAACAAACAATTCAAACAAAGCTATTTAAAATTCATTTGTTACATAAAAAAGCAATATTTTACATAAAGAATCTAAATATTTCTGTTACAATATTGACCAATTCAATGCAACCAAGAAGCAAATTGTTTTCATTGTTTTGATTTTGCTGATCTGCCTTCCAGTCACCCCTTACTTTAGACATTATTTATGTGTTTATGTTATTTTTTGGGGTTCTTTAAACAGGCATCAGATTTTAGTCTCTGTAAATTGCTTCTTAAATTGCAACAGGAGATGCTAATGCTATTTCGCTAACAGTGGATTTACAGTAGTTTGTAACTAATCTCATCTCTGTAAACACACTAAACACACTTGTTGAAAATTAAGCTAAAGCTAAAAATTTAACTACATGACCCTCATAAGCTAATAAAACTTTGTAGTGATATTTTACTTTTAAACTGGACAACAATGTGCAGAACGATACCACATACTTCTCTGAGGTAAAAGTGCTTCTGCTTACTGAAAATGGCAGTTATTTAGTTTTAGTTTTTATAGAATAAAGTAAGTCATTTGACTCAAAACTGTGTTTTTAACCTCTTAATATATAAATACTGTTACTGTATATTTGTCTGTTTGCACCAACAAATGAAGAGTAGAATGTGCTTTTAGGAAGTTACAGACGTTTTTTAGGGGTGTTTACAAAACTAAATAAAAGACAGTCTAAGTCCAGCCTTCTATACTATAGATACACATATCTGATATTCTACTGCATCTGGGGTCAGTGATAAATCATATTCACATCATTTTTCATCAAACTATTCTTATAAGAATTCAAAATGGCTACCACCGAAAAGCAAATAACGTTCCACAGAAAGAAAATCTGGCAAATAGAAAAATACAGAAATGTTGTAATCTGGAGTCACATTATTCAGCCTTCTATTCTGTGAATTAGTAAATATTATTGCATTTCTTATCTACTATAATAGCAACAAAATTTAGTACTGCCTATTTTAGATGTATCACAGCAAAAACACACAGTAATTTCCCCCAAGCCCCTCACACACTCTCTTACACACAAACAGAGCTTTACTAACATCACTCCCTTCGCTCTTTACATGCACACACACATCTGGACAGGATGTGTTAAAAAAGCCAAACGCTTTCTGAACACATTAAAAAATGCGGAGAAACCAAATGCTATCTTAACCCTAGAATGCTAACGGCATATGATTTTCACCCACACAATTTTTTCATTTGATTTTCATTGTGTTGCTGCTGTCTGAGCTGCATGGGAAGCTATTGGGTAGCTTCAGAGCGCTCCTTGATGTCATTAATGTTATGGTTGATTCCCTCCTCCCATCTAGGGGTGTGTTTAAAAAAACGATTCTTCGATTTAAATCGATCTTCATTTGAATGATCCGATATCAATTCACATAAACCCGAATCGATCTTTAGAAATCTCAGTTTTAAGGTCTCGCATTTTATCTTGCGAGACCTTCCTCGCAAGCACCGCTCTCTGGCTGGAGTGAGCTGGAGGCTGGAGCACAGGTCATTTTAAAGTAATTTTCTTCTGTACTTTCACTCAGTGCTGCCTGTGTTTAACAAGCTAGTACATATAACACTGTTTTAAGTTGTTTTCCAGTGCTGTTTTAGCCTGTACATTATTTAAAGTAAGACCTGACCGGCTGAATCCACCGTTAGGGAGAAGCTTATCCCTCGCCAGGTTTACTAGCCTTACATGCGGCCGGCGCGCTAAACTACCCTAACTATCCCATGTAAACATTTGAGTAAAGTGGCCATTCCAGACCTGTATAGGGATGTGAAACACAGTGTAGCAATTAACTAAGCTACATTGAATAATATTTAAAAAAGAATGTAACTGTTGCTCACATGTCACAGGAATGGGTGGACCAAAGACCAAGTTCCCAGCTGCATTAATCCTTAACATTACCTGTTAAGGATTACCTGATTTTCCAATCATTTTTCTGCTTTTTACAGGGTTATCCATGGTACCTTTTTATTTTATGTGATGTTGTATGTTGTAAATGAAAGAAGGGTTCCAAATTGTCATACAGTGTTTACCCAACGTTAGTGATAGTGTTACTAATTTTAATGTTAGTGTTCTAGGGTTAAGCAAAACTGCGATTTTAAAAACATTGTTATTTTCTTTTTGAACATCACTATTCATTTAAAAGAGAAGCAGTAATGACAGATTTAATCGCTAATTTGTAACAATACATAAAATGCAGAGGGCAGAAGCACAGTTGAACAGATGAAATGGGCTCACCTTAAACCCAACTAGATTTGGGTCTCCAAAAGTGCTTAAACACAACAGATTACGTATTTACTCACTAAATATCAGAACTTTCCATATTTAAACTTCTAGGCAAATTCACGTTCCTGTTCTGAATAATCAGAATACCAAATTAATTATTAGTTTAAATCATATATGTATCATTTTGTTTTTTCTGTGTTAATTATTATTTTCACTTCAGTAAATATATATGCAAATTGTGAAATATGTGTATCTGTAGTAAAATAAGCCACTATTCACCTGTAAATACATGCTTACTGTTTCTAACTGGTTTCTATATAAAAAAAGTCAGTTTTCAGTTTACTCAATTTAAATTCAGTTTGATATACTGTGATATAATTTACTAGAATAGCTAAAACATTTTACTTCTTAAGAGGCATTGTAATATTAGTATAAAAAAATATAAATGATTATATAAACTATTTTGAATGTGTAATTTTGTAAAAATGCAAAAAACATATATATATACATACACAGTAATACATTCATTTTGACCATACCACCAAGCCTTAAAAAACTACTATAAATTATTAGATACGTTTTTAGATTTTTTTATTGTTTATACACTAAATACTTCTACTATTGTGTGTCCTGCTATCTCTTTGCTGCTTTTAACACTGTGTATTTCTTCTGAGTGTGAAGATGTGTGGATACACAGAGACCCTCAGTTTAAGAGGTTAAAGTAGAATGAACACAGCCGTTGTAGATACAGATGCACATTCTTTGTTGTACTTATTGTTTTCCTGCACACTTCTCTCTCTCGCTCTCTTCCCTTTCTCTCTCTCTCTGCCGAGTTCCTGATGATTCTTCCACTGTCCCACTTTTATTTTCTCTTGCAGAAGAGAGTGACCTGCTTTGGGCTGGCAGAAGGCTAAATTTATCCACACCATCACAGCAGCGCTGCGTCCTATGCACTCTCTCTCTCTCACACACACACACACACAAACACGCACACACACACACATATACACCCCTCGGCTTCGGACACAGACGCCTAGTGAAAATGTACCTGACACACACACTCAACAAAAGCTGGTACTGGACCTGCATGGCAAGTGCAACAGGTTCTAATTTATCCCTCACGTTTTCAATTAAAAAAGGTAATTTGATGAATTTCTATTGTAGTAAATTATATGATATTATATGATATTCTGTTTTAACAGGTTTAACTCTAGATTTGTATGCACAACATTTAAACTTAAATGAATAACCATATATTAATAATTTGTCCCTTTAAAAAAAGGCATTCAATTCATGACAATAAGTCCAAGTATCTTAATAAATAAAGAACATTTTTATAAAGCACCTTTTAGCTATTTAGTCAAAAAATATTTTAGATTTTTATGAAAGGCATAATAACTGATTTCTTTCAAAAGGGAAAAATGGTTGATATATGGTTATATGTTGGAAGGTCTCATTTTATTGGCAGATGGTTGTCCTTAGACTAAATTGTACATTTCTAAAAAGAGCTTTATAGGTTCTCTTCAGTGTCAGCCAAAGCCTAAACGTAGGAGAAGAAGACTCCTCTGTCTCCTGGACCAGTCGTATGTCGGGGTGGGGGAGTGAAGAGCCATCGCATTTTCCCCTCTTAATATTCACAGCAGAGGTGCCCTTGAGCAAGACAGTTAACCTCCAGTTGTTCCTCGGGCACTGAGGTGGCTGCCTATTGCTTCATGTGTGTTCTCACTGCCCTAATTACTAGTGTAAGTGTGTGTGTGTGTGTGTGTATGTGTGATCACTGCCATAGATGGATTAAATTCCAATGTTCTGCTGTGCAAATATGTGTTTCTAAATTTCTAAATTCACACCTTTAAATGTAAATCTAAATATTTTTTAGATTTACATTTTGGCAGGGAAAACAATGTGAATAAGTTGTTTTTTCATCCATTACAGTTATGTTAAGAATATTTTAATGATGTTGGCTACACTAATCGGGAGTGGCGTCATAACATGCAAGGTTTACCTCGGTCTTTGCTTTTAGTAGAGTTATCATGAAAAACGAATGTAGTTTTTATGGCTGTGTAGTTTTGCAGTTCAAAGACACTGTGCAGAACAAGCAGTGGCTCACCTAGTGAGGACCGAAATCTCCATGCCACCCAGATGACATCCCCCATTCATCTGGGAGCACAAACTCACAGGAGAGCAGTGCAGAGCCATTTATCAGACAAATTTTGGATTCAGCGTTTCATAATGTCTAAAACAACCTTTGATTTGTAGGGCCAGTTGTTTCCAGCTACTGGTCATCCATGCCAGTAATAAGAGAATGGCTACTGCTTTACACAAGCTTAACACTGTAGTGTGTAGAATAGTGAGCAATATGTTTGTTGTAAGTGCAAGAACAATTTATAGTTGTGTTCCCGCTGTATGTCAATCAAAAATAATGAAACTAATAAAACGATACATTTTATTAACGAAAATGCTGAAATCTTTAAGTCTTGATATGTCACTTTTTATTTGAAAAAAACCTTTTTCATTACTTATAGTGAGGGTACACTTTTCATTCAAACTGTTTAAATTTCAACCCAAATGTTTTAGAAATCAAGCCATGCTACCATTAATTGGCTAAAACAGGTTCTATCATTAAAAAACCTTGTATATCCAAAATGGGAATTTTACCGGAGGAGAATTGTATATAGTAAGTGAAAGTCAATGTTAAAAGGTTTATATGATATTTTAGGACATTTTGGAACATTTCTGTTGGTCCGTTCATCATGAAATTTAGACAAAGTGTGAGAAACAAATTATCAGAATCAAATTATGTTAAAAAGTCAAGAACCGTGAAAATAACAATATAAACACTTTGTAAAAAAGTGACGGTATCTTTTTTTCTGAGATAATGCATATGCTCCACCCACATCTTTTTGAACTGCTGTTATTGGACACAACTGGAGAAAGCTTACAGGTAAGCCAGAAAATTCCGCCTTGTGCTTTACTCACATTTGTTTTTTCATATGTATTTATTTGAATATAACAATCAAACAGTGCTAATGCCAAAATTAGATGGTGATGCAAATATTTACTCACCAAGAACTTCAATAGGAACACCTGTGCATATACTTATTTATGAGGCAGTGGTGGCTATGGGCAGTGGTGTTTCAGTGGATAGAGCACCGGGTTATTACCATCGGATAGTAGACCCTTGAGCAAGGCCCTTAACTCTCACTGCTCCCGGGCACATGTGCTCACTGTACGTCATTGTGTGTGTGTTTGTGTGAGTGTGTTTACTTGTGTGTATGTGTGTAGTTAATGTGTTTGTTTTGTCTTTATACTGTACATTTATTTATTAAGCCAATAGTGTTGCACCATGCAGATATACGGAGTATACGCAGATACAGGAACGTTTCTAAGCACATTTTGGGCCTGTTGACATCAATCATTACTCGCCAAAGCCTATTTCAGTACAGACACAATAATTTACATTCTTCTAACAGTTAACTCCAGCAAGATGATGCCCCATGTTACAAATCTCAAACTGGTTTTATGAGAATGATAATGAGTTTAGTGTTCGTCTGTGGTATTTCCAGTCACCAGATCTGAAAGTAAAATGTGGTCTAATGGAAGATTCGCAGCATGTACATCTACAGTAAGTGCTTCTGAAAAATGATCAGGAACTGTATGATGCAACCAGGATAAGACTGACTACAATCTCACAGGAATGCTTCCAGCACCTTGTGGAATTTATGCCATGAAGAACTGAGGCTGTTAAGAGCAAAGGGAGGCCCTGGTCAGTATGGAAACCCTGGCTTTTAAACGTACACAGCGTGTAACATATTTACATATGTATATGTATATATATGTATATATGTATACTAATCCACATTTGAAGGAACACATAAGGTATCATAGTTAACTGAAAAGTGTTAAACAAAAAAAAACTCTGAAAACATTTAGGTGGTTCTTATCAGGAGTGCTGTTAACTTGCAATATCTGGTAACTCTAATTAACCTATCCTGTGCAACAGAAGTAAATGGTGATCCTCCCTTCCTGGGGTAGTTCTGATGAGAGCCAGTTTCATCATAACATTTTTGGCGATCTTTTAAACTGTGCTTTAGGATACTTTCACAGTTCTTTTTTTTTTTTTGATTGGGTGATCTTCAGTTCTTATAGTATTTTTTTTCTCTACTTAGTTGATGCTCTCAAACACATTAAGAGGCAAGAAATTCAAGTAATTACCTGCTGTTAACTAAAAGTCATTCCTGGTGACTCTACATCAAAAAGCTGACTGAGAAATTGCCAAGAATGTCAAATAAACCTTCCAGGTTTTACATTATGAGCATTTCGGACAATTGTCAATTGATCTATTTTTAGCTGTCTTTAATTAGGAACTTTCTAATGTCATTGTTTTTAGAATTAACAAATGGCTACTACCCAGTTATATAGTTTTATAAATCATTTTATAGATCATTTTCAGATGTCCATTCTTTTGTACAGCACTGTATGAAGTGTGTTTATAGGGCCTCACAATGATTTGGTTATTGTTTTATTATTATATTTTTTCTATACAAATATGTGTTGTCTTTTTACACAGCAGCAGCACAAAGACAAAAAAACAACAACACGTATACTACTGTTACAACTACTAATAATAATAATAATATTAATAATAGTAATTTATTAAAATTGACTGAACATGTTTGCTGGCATGCTGGCAGAGCCGCAGTGCTGTGTGGATGGCTGCACTGAGGCCGTGGGCTCGTGTGTAATTGACTGGGTGGCAGATAGAGCCGCAGCGTATGGAAGCTAAATCCTCAGATTTGTTCTGGAGGATCCAGCCAGCACTGAGTCAGTCGAACGTTCCCAGAGAGAACACACACACGCACACACACACATACACACTCGTACACAGAGGGATCCAAAAGCACAGACTCACACAGTACACAAACACACACACACACACTGGAGCTCCATTGGCACAAACTTTCTCACACACACACACTTCTGTGGAGTGAGAAGGAACGGACAGACGGTGAGGATGCTGTAATGCTCTCCAGGAAGCAGTTTGACCTCCACAGAGTGCAGGACGTCCTCAAGTCAACCAAAAAAAGAGCAGCGTACAAAAGACACAGACAGATTAACCCCTTTAGAAAACGATTTATAGGCATTACTGAATCATTTATAGTTATTGAGTAATTCTTAGAGAATATGAATAGTTCCTAGAACTTAAATAATAGTTCATAGTGGTTACAAAATAGTTCAAATTAATTATTAAATAATTAATAGTAATTACTAAACAATTATTAGTAGTTACAGAATAATTCGTAGTTGCTACAGAATAATTCATAGTAGTTACAGAATAATTTATAATAGTTAATGAATAACTCATAGTAATTAATGAATAATTTATAGAAGTTATGCAATAATTCTAAGTAGTTACAGAATAATTCATAGTAGTTAATACATGATTCATAGGAATAATGAAAAATTAACAATAGTTATGGAATAATTCATAGTAGTTATAAAATAATTAATAACAGATGTTAAATCATTCATAGTAGTTAATGAATCATTAATATTAGTTAATGAATAACTCATAGTAAATTAATGGATAATTAATAGTAGTTATGGAATAATTCATAGTAATTGCATAATAATTCATAGTAGTTGATGAATACTTCATGATAACTAATTAATAATTCATAGTAGTTTTGGAAGAATTAATAGTGGTTAGGGAATAATCCATAGTAGTTACAGAATAATTCATAGCATTTATAGGGTAATTCTTAGAGGGCACAAATTAATTTAAAATAGATCATAATAAATTCTTAGTGGATACTGATTTATTCATAATAAATATGGAATAATTCATAAGTAATTCCTGAACAATCCATAATAGATACTGAATACTTCATAGTAGTCATTAAATGATTAAGCCTAGTCTTGGATTACACAGCATTTTGAATGGAAATTTTACATTGAAAAGAAACGTTTAGATAAGAAAACACTATAGAAAACACTGAACACTGAACTAGAAAAGCACAGTGAATTAGTATTAGAGATGAATATAATTATTCATCACCTATAAATATTTATCAACTACTATGAGCTATTTTACTGTAAATTCTGTAAATTATTCAGTAATATGTAAGGTTCAACTGTGTTTAAAAATGTTCAATATATACAAGGCCAATAACTACATTGCATTATTAAAAAGCAGCTATATAATTTTCCCCTTAAAAAAATTATATATGATTTAGTCATGTGTCATGTAATTTTACGTTATAAATGATGATAAATTAACAAATCACACATTTTTCTTCTGGTCCTCAGTCAGGATATACAAATGCAGTATCATGTGAGTCATAAAACAACTGCAGCACTGCATTCCCAAAACATTCGCTTTTCTTCCTAAAGCTAACAGTAATAGAAATCCAGCCTTTTCTTTGGGTGAGTTTGCAAACAAAGGCCAGTTTGCCTGCGCGAATGCACCCCTGGTCTTTGTGTGCTGAGCTTTGCGATGCTTCCGCTGTGTTTGTCTAACGCTTCTACTGCTCAGAAAAAAGCACATCAAGAAGTGTGCCTTTGGAGGCATTTGGGAAGTGGTTTTCATTTGGCCTACTGCAGGGATTTCAAGTGTTGGTAATCTGTGCCTGAGATGCAAGAGCGAGGGCTATTTTTGAGTAGTTTCAGAAGTGCCGAATGTGGGCTACAGGTGTGTGTATATGTGTGTAAGATTGAGAGAGAGAGAGAGAGAGAGAGAGAGAGAGAGAGAAAGAGAGAGAGAGGGAGAGAGAGAGAGAGAGAGAGAGAGAGCGAGAGAGAGGGGATGTGTACGGAGTCTGAAGGCTGGTTAAAGTGCCTGTAATAAATCTGAGAGATAAGATGAGTTCCACACACTCTCTCCTGCCCTCAATCTACTGCAGCTGACCCTCCTATTGCAGAGACAGAGAGAGAGAGAGAGAGAGAGAGAGAGAGAGACAGAGAGAGATAGATAGAGAGAGAGAGAAAGATTAAACATAAATAAGTTTTTAGGATGAATAAAAAATACAAATATAATAAAAAAAGAAAAAAAATTGAGCACAGCAGTGGAGTCACCAAAAACACATGTCTCTGCTGAATGCAAGACGATGGAGTATTTAATCCCTTTCCTTTTCCAATTTTGTTTTTGATTAAAGCATGCTTTAAAAATCAGATAATGCTGACCCAAACAGGAATGTGCCTGTCTGTGACACTTACGTGAAATCAGATGTAAGTGAAAAAAAAAATGGGAGTTAGGACTGGCTTTGTATTGAACTGTGTTAGGCTAAAGTCGGGTATGGTTACAGTTGTCTGAATAAAGTTTGGTTTGGACAAAGTCAAGTACAAACATAATTTTGCTGGCATACAGTTGAGCAAGGACAGAATTTAGTTGGGTTGCATTCAAGTACAGAAAGCATTTGTTGAGTTGAGTATAGATAGAATTTAGTTGTGGGACAATCGAGTACAGGGAGAATGTTGCAAGATTAGAACAAAGAAAAAAAGTGGGATATAGTCAAGTACAGACAGAATTTGTTGGCATATAGTTAAAAAAGAACAACTTTTTATCAGGTTACAGTTGGGTTTGAATTAAATGGCATTGGGCTACAGTCATGCACTAAAAATAATTTGAGCTTGGACAGATTTTTTTTAAGACAGGAAGTCTGGTTACAGTTGGGTTTGAATGGAATTGTATTGTCTGACTTTAAAGAATTCTGTTGTGTAACAGTATGATCAGGACACATTTTTATCAGGATACAGTTAAGTGCGTAGCCTACATTCAAATACAGACAATTTTATCAGACTACAGTGAAGTGAACAGATTTTTTTCTGACAGAATATTATAAGAAAACAATTTGCTAAAGCCAGTCACAGTCAGAATGTGTAACAGTCTGAACAGAACAGATTTTGTATTATTTAAATGTAGGATATATAAGTATATATATAAGAGAGAATGTTAGGTTACAGTTGGACTTGTGTGAAATTAGTCAGGCTACAGTCAAGTACTGATAAATTGTTGTTGGGCTTTGACACAATTCTGTTGTCAGAATTTTTCATAATTTAGGATAAGGTCAAGCATAGATAAAATTGTATCAGCCTATAATGAAGTCTGAAGAGAATTGGGTTAAACTACTTTTACATACATACAGAAAGCTTTAGGGTTAGAATCAAGAACATTTTTGAGCTATTGCCAGGCACAAACTGAACTTTGTTGGAAAACAATCTGACCAGAACAAATTTCTGTAGATATTTTGTTGGCATACAGTCTAGTTTAAACTGATTTTTATCAGGTTTTGTCTTGAGTTATAGTTACAGTCAGGTTACAGTTGGGTTTAAATTATTTTTTAGGCGACACTCAAGTACTGATACAATGTTGTCGAGCTTGGACAGAATTCTGTTGTCTAACTGTGTTCATACAATTTTTTTCAGGATAGACAAGTATATTGAGAATTTTGTCAGGTTACATTTAGATTAAAATCCAGTTGTGTTTTTTTACAAAATTAAAATAATAATAATAATAATAATAATAATAAGAATGAGGTTAAGCTAGCTTTATATGGGGAAGTTTTCACTAAACAGCTAGGATCTCTTTCAAACTTGTCCATCAGTTCACACTGAGGGAGAATGAGAAGTTCCTAATAACACTTACTTTCTTTAATGAATCATTCACAAACTCTGTGTGTGTGAGTTTTGGGTTATAGGCAAATAATGTTATCAAAGGCTCTTTTACATTTCAAGACTGATACAGAATTTTTTATTGGTGTAATTATACGCCTCTTGATGTACTGGCAGAGGAAAGTGTAGGTCAGGAGATCAGTAGAACATTGGTTGGGATGCACTGAGAGACTAAGAGCACAGTGTTGCATATTTGTCATTCTGGATCAGTGGTTTTGACGTCTTTTCTTGTAGTATCCTATCGTTGTGTATTTTTGGGGGACTTCCTGTTCTAATAGAACTCATCAAACTAATGAAAAAAATGAGCAAGCTCTTCCTGAACTGAAATGGGTCTGCAAGAACAGAGATAATACACAGCTATTCTGTAATAGCTAAAATTATATGGCCCAGTAGAGAAGTTAAAACTGTAAAACATGTTTTATCACTGTAGTGCTTCCCTTGGCAACCTCCATTACTCCAAGTTCATTCTGTGTATTAAAGCAGCTCCTTCTTTCTTGATGCAACAGGAGCTACTTCACTCCCAACACTTCCTAGAGTGTATTTCAGTCTTTTGGAAATGCTAAGTAAATGACATGTTGACCATTTGGACATATTTAACAGTAGGAATTAAGCCTAGTCACAGACTTTATTTTTCTTTCAATGGCAAATCTCCATTTAAAAGCCTGTGTAGTCCACAGCTGTGTGGGAAACCTGCTACACATTCATACTGATAATTTCTCTAAACTCTTCCTGAGAAGGCTTCTCAAGCATATAGTTAGTGTGCTGGAAAGGTCATCACCAAAGTGTGTACGTGTGTATGGTTATGGTGGTGATCGTCAGAGGGGGTTTATTACAATCTCGAAGCAACTCTGATTACCTCTCTGAGCGGTAAAGTCTTTAAAAAGAGGATGGGATAATTGCATTCCAAATCCCATCCAAGTCCCCTAAATAGCACACACTTCACATCACTTCCATGAGCTCTGCATAGCCGAGAGCTGAGAACGCAGCCTTTATCCTCAGAGGGGGTCATTTGAGCAAGTCCTTCTTCTCCTTCTCTCCCTGGAAGGCACCTCAAATCGATAACAGAGCGACTGGCCCTATCCAGACAAATCTAATCAACACCAGAACGATCTGGAAAATCTAGACAAACTTAATTGACACCACCCTACGATGAATGCGGTCAGCGCAGGCACACTTAATCGACTTCCGAGTGGGTGAGCCGATCAAGGCGAGATCAATCCACCTCAGAGCAAATAACAGTTCCCTTGAGCGCGAGTGCCTGGTTGGAAGGAGAAAAAAAGAAAGAAAGGACAGATCGAGAATAAACCTGTTTCTCAGACGCAGCTGTGCAGGAGCTGGCAATACTCAAGCAGAATTTAAACTGCAAAAGAAATTTCCACAATCACAGTCTCTCTGTTTGCCAAACAGGGAGATTGAAATGCAATTCATTCATTACGGCTCAACAGCATCTGAACAGCCGTTTTCTCCCTTTCAGATCTGACAGAAGCCATCAGCATTGCTGACATTCTTTTGTTCATCTCTTTTTCTCTCTCTTTTTTTGCTCTTTCTGTTCTTTGCGTTCTTGAGAAAATCATTTGTTAAATAATCAATGCAAATGTCGGCCGCCAAGAGGCGATTCTCTGGCACGAGTCTGAGCCTCATAATGATGTTTTTAATCTACCTTGGGTCAAGGGGAAAGACGGGGCTGATGCTTCGGCCACCGAGGACTGCCATGGTTGCAGGTGAGCTAGAGATGGAGATAAAACCTCATACCTGTCCTCTGCAGCAGCCCAGGTGCGCAGTGGGATATGCATTACATCATCGCTCCAGCATCACTCCCCCTCCTCCCTCTTCCAACCCTCTCCGCCTCACACTGCCTGCCTGACTGACATCTAATGATACGACTCTGATTCACACTCTGAGCTGCAATAACACACACACATACACAGAGGGCAGATCTCAATCTTCTCAATGAGAGAGCTGTTAAATGGGGGAGTGTATGGGTGAGCTTTATCAATGCGGACTCTGTTAAAGGAGCGGTCAATCAGGAGATGTAGAGATCCGCAGCTTCCGAGGGTTCTAGAAGGTCGTTGTAAGGATTCAAGAAGTTCAGAGGGTTATAAGAATTTTTTGTTGGTTTGGGTTCTGGACGACCGCTTCTGGATGGTACGTGTAATTTCAGAAGCAAGCAATCCAGAGGTTTGACAGTAGGGTTGTCTCAGTATGTGGGTTTCTTTGTGCAAAGTGAAGTGTGTTGATATAATAAGAGTACAAGACATGACAGAAGGGTTAAGGAACAAGGATCAAGACTAGCTCTTAATCAAAAGGGGACCACGTTCACTCTTGCAATCAATGAGGCATGAATCAATCACGAAGCCACAATCCCATGTTTCACGTGACCCGCAACTGCGCCATGACTTTATCCATCATCTGACCAATGAAACGGCCGTGGTCATGTCACTAAAAACAGCCGTAAAATGTAAGGGTTTCTTGTGTGACCAACAAAATGATTGTGGCCATGACTCTCACTCAAAGCTAAATGTACCATGAACTATAAAAAGGAAGAAAAAAATGCGCAACAACCCCAAGTCTAAACTTTAGCTGTGCCATCTTGCCACGCACTTAGTTGTCAAACGCATATCTTGCGTGAGCCAGCACCTCACGTGACCACAAAATCGTGGCCTCATAGCAGGCAAAACACAAGGCACAATGAACCAATATTCGGACAAGCATTTGACCTTGGTGTGTGCCTGAAAATCGGGGGGAAGATTTCACTCTGCATTCTCCACCATGGTCAAGTTCCCGCCTTCCTCTTGGAATGACTGTTTTCAAACAGGGTTGCTGCTCCAAAGACTAAGATGTTTCTCCAAGATTATAAGAACAACTGTGGTCCCATTTTGCTTGGTTTTGATTGTGGGTCATGTCATGAATGCTTTTCTGTTTCTACTTCACCCCTGGCAGCTTTGTACCATCAGTCCAAAGGTGCGAATGGTCCAGAGGTGCAACGGCAGATGCACCTTTGTTACCTGTGGTCTAAAAGCAATCAGAAGCAGACTGTGTTAAAAGGCTGATCCCAGACCAGCAGCAGAGCGTGGGGGGAGCCATCTTCCGCCTCCTGCTTGCGGCACAGTGCCGCGTGTGGATAATGAGAGGGGAGGTGCGAGGAGAAGCCGCGGCATGAGTAACAGGTTTTTCTGCATCCTGCTCCAGAGTAAATATGACAATCTGTTGCTGTGATCCACCAGGGAACCAAACTAACGGAGTCGCAAACACAGGCAGAGGCTTGGAGACTCCAAACCAAACCATTTCTCAGTTACTTACACATGCTCTCTCTTTCTCACACAAAAACACACACACACATACACTCACATTCAATCGTACAAATATATAAATATATATGCACACACTCAATGTGTCAAGGGAGTTTTGTGCAAGCACATGAGGGGGGTGGGTCAAGAGGGATTGCATTGTAAGCACCCCGGTACGCACACACCCGACATGTGAAAAGGGGGGCCCGTCCTGGACACTCGGCAAGGACAAACAAGCCACTTCGTCTCATGGAATGAATGAATGGACGCCGATGGAGAGCGATGAAAGAAAAGATGGGAACGCTCACACAAAAAAAAATCCATCCGGACGCACAGCATTCAACAAGTCAACAAAAGGGGGGCTGGATCTCTCACCCATTGTGGCGAGCTTGTGGTCCGGATCAGCTCAGACGGCCATGAACATGGGGCGCGAAGCAGCTGGCGGCTGGATGGGCATGGAGAAGGACGGCTATCGTCGAAGAACTTGCCCGGTCGAACCTCTTTTTTCCCCTCTTTTTCCCCGGGTTAGTCTCCGAGATACAGGGGGACAACGTCAAAGAGTCCTTCTCTCCATCCCCACAAAGCACCCCGTCTATTTCTCTTTCTCTCTCTTATTGTGTGATCTTTATGCTGCTGCCGTACGTGTCTATGTGTGTGTATGTGTGTGTGTGTTGGAGGCAGAGAGGCTGTGTATTGTTCAAGCGGCGGAGGACTGAAGGGGGGAATCTTCCTACTGCATCACCCTCTCTGCTCTCTCTCATCCATATTCATGGACAACTCCAGCGCTCTGCAGCATTGTACAGAGAGGCACCTAGCGTGTCCAATCACCCTGCACCCCTCCCCAACGTCACACACATACGCACACACTCTTACACACTGACACACACAAACACACACACAGGCTTTCTTCTTCTTCTTCTTCACCCCCCTATTTGACGCAGCACGGCAAAAGACATAGCGCCCCACGCACGTTCGGGCGAAAGACGGAAAGGTGGGATGATGGAGGGAAGGTTGCGGAGGTAGAGAAAGAGCGAGGGAGTGACCTTGCGTGAGGCGGAGAGGAGGTGCGACGAGTGAGGCGCGGGGGTAAAGGGGCGGCGAACGCCTTGGACGGCCATATTGGAAAAGGCGGATGGGGAAAGTGGGGAAAGGAGACGGGGAAAGACAAAGGAAAAGGACGTGTACGGAAAGAATGGGAGGGATGGAAAGAGAAGGGGACAGAGGGAAAGTTTGGGTGGGGGCGGTTTAAGAAATTGAAGGCCGTGAGATGGCGGCGCGAAAAGGAGGATAAGAGAGAAAGATGTGAAAATTAAAGGGGGGATTTGCCGCAGAGCAGTGTGTAGCGTGCGGCCAACTAAATGACCGCCTATAAATCCTACACAGCTATACCGACCAAAATGAGTGTGTGTGTGTGGTTCTTTCAGGGGGAGGGGCATTGTCTCTAACCCCCACAGTCACTCCTCCATTTGCATAGTGTAATTTTTCATCTCAGAGCGACAAATTGTCTATACGGGTATATGTGCAAGTGTGTGTGTGTGTTGCGCAGTGTGTACGTGTGTGTGTGTGTGTGTGTGTGAGAGAGAGAGAGAGAGAGAGGCAGGGCAGGATGTGCTAGAATGCTCAGGCAAGCCAATCACGTTCAGAGCACAGACTGGACATTCTAGAATCCAAGAGCCCCTCCCCTCTTCACCACCTGCCCCATTCACAGTCTACTCACGTCAACATACACTGCAAGGGCACCTGTGTCCTTCTCTCTAACACATACACACACACACACACACACACACACACACACACATACATACACATATTCACACGCATGCTCATGCTCTCATACACTCCCAGCACCTGCGATCTAACAGACAGAGGTACGAATTGGAAACTGTGCCAAAACCCTGAATCAGATACATTAATGTACCGTTTGCTGTGCAAGACTACAGCACACACACCTGCCTCAGCAGGCTGAGCGACTGTGACTAAATTAGCATCGGCAGTCAATGAAGCGCATTTGTGTAAAAGAGAAAGAGAAAAAAAAAACAGAGGGAAGAAAAAAAAGCATCGGTCAGCATCCGCCCTCTCTGTCAGTCACAAGGGGTCAAAGGTCATATTTTACATATGTATACTATCAGCACAGGTCAGGAGGCACTGAACCATCAGACATCCATGTGTGCCCTGAGAACTGGTTCTGCGATATTCAACAGGACCCGAAAAGCAACAGTAGTGAGATCTGGTAGAGAGGGAGAGTGTTCCTTGTGATGCTTACTTAACCATCTAAGAAATCATCTTTGTCTTAAAATAGGCTCCAGCTAAACTGCTTACACTCATTTAATAAGGGGTTCCTCAATGGTTCTTTACTAAAGGCGAAGTTTCTTTGTCTTGTGTAATGTATCTTCAAATATAAGGGCATGTTGTGCATTGTGTAACATTTTACAATATTGTGAAAAAAGTTTTTTTTTTCTGCAGTATATACAAAACCCTTTTTGCTTTCACTGCATTTCTGTAAATATCAGATAACTGTATTATTTGCTATTTTTAGTGCTGAGTGCTTAATTCAAATTAATTTGGTTAATTAATTACTGTATTTGTCTTGCAATTTTCAGAGTGGGGTATAATTGAAATTGTATGTCTTTACATATATAACCAGCCAGAGGGAATCTCAGTAGATTTCCCTTCACAAAAATAAAAAAGTGGTTATGTTTGCACCATCTTAAATATAAAAACGGTTTGTAATGTTGAAGGAACATGTGGGGTTTTTAAAAAATAGCTAAATAAAACTTTTGGATTAAAATATTGGTAAGGAAAAAAGTTAAAAAATAAATAAAGAAGTAAAAAAAAGAGTAGTTTGCCTGTGATAGCTTTAAACAGTGCAGTTTGTTACTATTTTGGCACATCTACAAATACAATGGATACTACTTTTTACATTTACTTTTACATAAAAAAAAGAATATTGAGATTTTTTACAGTATTACAGAGCCCTAGTTACCTTTACTGTATTTTTATTATTTTTTTCATATTGTATTGCAGAACAGTACACAAAAACCTATCTGCTGTTGTTACAGGTTTAATGATACTTTACTAGTAGTATAAAATCAGAAAAGGGAAATATGTCACATTTAGAAGTTGATTCCACACCCATCATTTCTAATATGAACTCAAAATGCCAGGATTTTTTAACGTAATTTCAGCAAAAGTAATTGCTTCTACATGTCATTATATTAACAATGTTCGGTGTATAAAAGATTAAATAAGAAAAATACATTATATTTGACAAATATATTATGCTTCTCGTAGGTTTGTTACAAAAAATAAAATCAGAACAAGCAACACATTTATTTGAATTTGTCTAATATGACATTGCACATACTGCAATGTGACTATAGCATATGCCCACACTGTAATAAGCACCAGCTACAATTCTGCAAGTATTTTTTACTAGTTTAAGAAAGTAAAGTAAGAGATAATAAACATTAAGTAATAACAAACATTTAACAATATATTTTTTCTCACTGCCGAATATAATTCACCACAAAGAGGTTCAGCATGTTCTCAGTCATTCACTGACAGGCTGATGGCCTGAGTCTAAAACACATAGACAGCAAACTAGGTTCATAAAGCTAAACTGATTCATTGACTGTCAACTGCCTTTGCAAATTGATACAACCTGGTGAAACACTAAAACAACTCCAGAATGATATTAACATATGTTAAATGAATATTTGCCTGTGAAGAAAATTCATCAAAGAAGGGATGCAGAAGTATGTAAAAAAACAGAGAAAAAACAAAAAGCTAAATGTCTATGCGAATGTTACTATGTATATTATAATGTGAAGCCTGCTGAAATTAGTTGTATTTTTAGTCATTCTTAAAGTAGAGCTACAGTAGTAGAGTAAATCTAGATTTAGATTTTTGATTATTATTGGGAATAAACTGATATTTATAAGTTATCATAGCCATATTAACAACAAAAAAAAAACACAATGAAGAACTTCCCCAAACAACATTGTTACAGATCTTCAACAAAGCCTTTTTCATTAAGATGTTTTATACACTTGCCGTGATTAGGGCCACAGTGGGTCCAAAGGAACATTGGGCAAAATGCAGAAATACCTATAATATCAGGGAAACACTTTTCTATTTCTATTCACTCTCCTCTACAGGCAATTTCTAGAGCCAATCCACCTACTGACATGTTTTAAAGGGGTGGGTGGGAGGACATGTGGAGAACACACCAAGCTGCTCACAGTCAGATACAAGAGCAAGGATCAAAGCCACAACCTCAGGATCCTGGATCTCTCTGCAGGCATTGCCACCATGCTCACTTCTGGCCTTGTTATATTATGAACAACTTAAACAAAATAACACTACAGCTTAAAACACACCATGCCATGTTCTGATTGTATGCTGCTTGACTGTATGTCCAATAACATTATTGTAAAATACATTAAATAGTTGATGTGTTTTGTATTTATACAAATCTTACATTACTGATCAACACATAAAAAGCATGGTAATCAGTTGTGTAATACTTGTGTAATAATAACACACACGAGTGGCGAGAGAATTTTCTACACAGAATTTCCATACAGGAGAGCAAAATGGAGGTGAAGTAACATTTTAATAATAACAGACAGTTAAGCTACATCGTTCATCCCTCAGTCAGGTCTGAGTTTTTGACTTTTATCTTTGGGTCCAGTTCTGTTTTACTCAGCATACTACCCTAATTAGCTTTGACTTTAAAATCTGAGTTTTGTGGACAGTGGAGCGGATTGATGGATGGATGACAGTGTTTCAGGGAACTCTCATGTCTATGTTACCTTCTGGTTGCCCCTTTTAGTTTGGTTGTTATAGTCAAATCAATCTTTAGCCACACTCTGATAATATTTCATTTTGTCTGTACTCTTTCTCTGTAAATAAATTAACTCAGAACTAATTCCATTACTTTACTGCTTTCAAGCAAATGACTGTTGGCTTGCTTACTGGGGGGTTTTATGTTTCATATTTTGTTGATCTTTTCTCTTACTAATTTCTGTAAAGCTCTAATGACATGACATTTAACATTTAATGTTAAAAGTGCTATATAAATGAATTTGATTTGATTTAGACCTTACAATTTTTTTAATGGTATACTGAAAGAAACCTATGATAAGTAATATTATGCAATATCTTTAAAAAGACTGACGATTAACTGGGTTCAGTGCAAAGTATTGCATGCAACTATAAATACAATAATTTGTACTTTTAGTGTTTTGTCAGTATTTTTTAACAAATATTGCACATCATTTTAAAGATAAAAAGTATAATATTACATTATTGTTGGTTTATTTTACATTGTTCCTTCAAAGCAAACTGAACCACCAAGCAAACAGACTGCAGTTAAACACGTTTATAGGCAATCAATACTGCTAAAAAACAAAAATCAATGACACGGTATGACAACAGCAGCAGTACAGATATCAGTACAGACACTTATTTAACAGATATGTTAAGTACACAGCAGCTGCTGCAGTCTAAAGTGTACCAATGCAATGCTCTGACAGCCCAAATTGCAATGCAGGTAAATTCAGCACAGAGCTACATCAGTATCTGCTGTGAATCCATCCATTAGGGACGTTCAAGTGCAGTTATACGCATTAATAAAAGATGCAGCCTTGACGTCTTTAAATTACAGCAAACTATAATTGAGAAGTCTGCGTGAGACGCCTGCAACTTTCCCCTCTTTTGAACTCTGTGTGGGCTCTGCATTGTCTGACTAAAAAGCTGCTCAGCATTGAACAATGATATCCGCGGGTGGTATCACGCAGCACTGTGAGTGTGTGTGTATGTGTGAGGGGGAGTCTGTGTGTGTGTGCCTTTCTCCTCAGCCACATTCTTCTCTGGCATTCTGTAGAGATGTTGCTACAATGACACAAGTGCGGCTACAGCTGCACTCTCTCCTCAGCGGGTGCTGTTGTTCCAATGCGTCTTTACACACACACACACACACACACACACACACACACACACACACACACACACACACACACACACACATTCAGACTAAAACTTTGACAAACATTTTATTTTTTCCGACACATACATTATATGGACAAAGGTACTGGGAAACTTGCTTATACAATGTTTCTTGTTGTTTGTTCTAAAACTAAGGCTATAAAAATTATGTATCCTTCTTTTGTTGGAGTCACTGTCTCTGCTGTCCAGGGAAGGAATTATATTAGATTTGGGAGCATTGTTATAAGGACTTCATTGCATTCTGTCACAAGTACATGAAAAATGAAGTCAGCATGTTGAGGGATGAGGGCACGGAACAAAGCTGGGGTGGTTTATACCTCCCTAGCCCACACCTGGCAGAAATGTTTCTTTACTAACACAGGTAAAATTATGTGCTTAGGTGATAATAATGCCTGAACTTTTCTCTCTCTATATCACTCTTTATATTTCTCTATCAAAGTAAATTATGCTATTGCATTAATACGGAGAATATTCTGAAATCAAACTTAATCGTTTTAATTTTTAAAAAGTAGATGCTGAAGCAACTGCCATTACATTTTACTATGTGAATTATTTCAAATGGTTTCATAAATGCATAGAAATTATTGTAGATGGACCAGGCAGAGATTAATTTTCAATTATAGAACTGGAATAAAAGGAAAAATAGAAATGCAGATCGATATAATGACTTCACTATAAAGCCACAGTGTAATGTTTTAAACTATTAAACATTAATGTTTAAGTTCATATTCAGATCCTCAAACACTTCAAACCAAAATGAATCAATAAGTAAAATAAATCATGCTGTGGAAGTGTTTAAAACACTCCACCACTTCCCCATGTCTACCAGCAGACTTCAGATGGTGGGCTTCAAAAAGGCTCTTGTCTGTTTTTTTCTGATTCGTTGGTGGCTTTAGTTCTCACACAGACCGAATTAAACCTTTTGTTTCCACTGGAGTCCATTACCGCTCCTGAATAGGCTTCGCTTTCGGCGGCCGCTGTGAGCTATCAAGCGCTTCATTCATTTTCCACCCAATTTAGCCTGATGCACACAAAGCTGCCTGACACACACCGACCCCCGCCGGCACGGCAGGCCCGGGGGAGATTAGGTCAACGTGGACAGATGCGGCCCGAGTCAGGCCGGAGACTTTATACACTCTGACGCTGCACTTTGAATAAAAAATAGATGAAGAGTCATAAGCCAAAAATATGCTGTCTATTTTAAACGTTTGTTGAAATAAAGTCTAAAGGTTTTGATTATTTGTATATTGATCATTAACACCTTCTGCCAACATTAATATCTTTTTCTTTTCTACAAGACTATAATTGTTATTTTTAAAACAACAATTATTCAAATAAAAATTCACTGTTATTCACTGATGCTTGATCTTATCTGTTATGTTATATATAACTAATATTTCATGTATTGTTTTATTACATTTGTTTTTCTGAAACCACTTTTTTGGTAGTTTTTGTATCTTAAATTATTCAGGTACTTTTTTAAGCATACAGTGGACGTGTTAGTGTACTGAGGGTTGAAGTTGATGTCAGCAGAGAATTTTCGATTAGAAATTGAAAAAATATATTAATCAAATCTGATCCTGTAAGAAATGTATCCTGAAACAGCACATATTTACAATGTGTGTTTTAATGGTGTTAGCAGCGTGTTTCCTTATGTGGGGTATAGAGTAAGGGCTTTAGTCAGTTTAAAACAGCTCACTTTACAGTGCTATTCTTTTTTAAATGAAAAAAAAAATAATAGGAATGTTCGATAATAGCGGAATGATTGGTATTAGCTGTTAATTGCTTTTTTTCTGATATGGTTAATATTTCAAACCAATATTTGCTGATGTATATACTGTATGCCAGAAAATAACCACGCAACACTGACCATGCTACTTTTATAACTAATTGATTTATGCTCATTTTTATTTGATTCATACTTTTTATTATTTATTTTTAGTAGTTTTAAAAATTTAGTAGAATCATAATGATTCGTATTTTATAAATGTTTAAATCAGCATCGCAGATATATACATGCTTCATATTGGATATCAGCATCGGCCCAGAATTTCCACATGGGTGCACCCCTAGACAATTATACTGGTATTAGGCAGTAGTAAAAAGTGAAAAGGTGACACTGCATCATTTTTAGTGTAAATAAAGCATTTTTCACTGTGTAAAAGTATATGGCTATAAACCGAATTAAAATGAGTTTAACACTATATATTACTAAATAGGTTTTGTATTGTTATAACAGAGGCTTTATTTAAAAAAATGCTTTTGTTCTCTGTCATCTTAGAGCCTTCCATGTTCCTACCATTCTCTGGGTTTTTGCCATTGATAATTTACAGCTTAAGTTTTAACTTGTATAAGATGCCAAAGTTATTTAGTACAACTAGCCATCAACTACTATACAATTACCCCACCTTTAAAGTACAACTCCTACAGTACAACTCCTACAAAGCACCTGAACATTTACCTAGCAAGTACTAAGAACTACCCTACTTCTAGTGCAAAACTACCAAAGAACTACTGAAAATTACCCCACTACTGGTGTAAAAGTAGTCCAGAACTGCCCCATTGCTATTGTAAAATTACCCCAGAACTACTGAGAACTACCCCACAGGGAGTGCAAAGCACCACAATTATAAACACAGAAAACATAAGTTCAGTGTTCAGTAATTATCACTGAAAGGAGGTTGCTGTATTAAACATTTATTTTACATGACCGAAAAAAAGAGGAAAAAATCAGGAATTTCTATCAAGTCTACAGTACATTTTTGATCAACCTGTAGTAAAAGAAATCCAAGTCCACAAACTCTTCTCAAAAGCTGCAGCTTCTCTCATAATTTACTTTTGACACTCTTATTTAGCTTTAGTTATTTTCTTAACTAACCCTGTGGTGTGGAGGTTGTATTTTAGTCTGGCTAGCTCTCACTGTGAGTTATTGATCTTCTTCCATTTAAAGATGCTCTATTACAGCCAGCAAAAGGGAGATATAAATAATACACAGATATGATGAAAAAGGTTACAAACAGTTCACAGTTTTTGAGATCAATCTTGAAAAATATCTGATTTATGAATGTCTGATTGCTGTCAATATTTGCAGATGGATGGATGTAACACAACAGCATGTTTACAACAGGTGACTACATGTGTCTGGATTCACTTGATGCTGCCTTGAAATTTTACATGCTGTTGTGCATCTTTTTAACTTTAGGTAGTTTTGTCTGTAATATGTGTTTTTTGTTATTCAGTGTGTCTTGGGGAGACAGCAAAAACTTTCTTAAATCTGTTTTAAACACCTCTCAAAGTGGTTTGAGTGATCAGATTTATTTCTGTCATAAATGTGTCTTGAGTGTGTTTACACTTGCATTTTTAGGAGGCTTAGCCTTATCCAGATAAAATCCTAAGGTGACCAGGTGTAAACAGGGACGTATTCAAACACCTACTAAAGACGCACCTGTTTAATAAAACAACAAACCTGTATTTGTTCCCCGTGCTGGGTTGTGTTATGCTATCCTCTATTTTGTGGTATAATAATTGTTATAAACCTGACAGAGCTTGCTCTTTTTTTCTTTGGTGTTTTCATTTTTAGTTATACTCAAACGAACTGTACACAATTCTGTAAATTGCTTAAATAATTAAAATAGTTTATAGCTAACAGCTCTGTAATTTGTTTGTGTGGCTTCTAGTATGTTCAAATATATATTTTAAACTATAGTTTTGTAATTGCTTCTCCATTAAAAAAACATATGCAGTAAGTTACTCAGCTTTGGACAAAAAATCAGTTCAGTGCATCCCAAGTTCTTGATGTTTTTTTTCTCTCCTCTAATCTTTGGTAAAATCTTAAAAAAAACTAAAATAAAAAACTGTACAGAATACTGTACAGCAGAACTTTCTAGAAACACATTTAAATCTTAGGGATACACTTAACTTTAGGCACATAAAAAGATAAACTTTTAGTGTAATAGTTTATACCTAACACTGAATGTGCAATGTGTTCATATTTTCCATACATTTTCCATACATATATTTTCATACATTTTTAACTAGGAACTCTACAATGCTGTAAAGCAGAAGTTTATAGAAAGCAAAGCAAATATTTTAAACTGTCAAAACAGCCATAAGCACAAACTAAATAAACCACTACAACTAAAAATGTTTTAACAGGAAAAAAACAGTAGTTATTGTGTGACACTACGACCGATATTTCAGTACAGGCGATATATCGACCAGCACTAGTAGTTTTAAACTCTCAGCAATATAGCTAGGTTACCACGCAGGTACCCCAAAATCTTCTCCACCTCTCTGTTACCTCCTCACAACTCGCAGTTAGCCAGTTACACCCTGAGGTTTAGTATATGTAACTGCCTCCTCTATGTGCCCAGCCCTCGGTCACTTACCCCCGGTGTTGGTTCTCTTGGTGCTCCCCGCCGCCTCGGCCGGAGTTTCTAACGGTCTCTTGCGGGAGTCGAGGCTCTCCGGCTCGGTGAGCGGCTGCAGCCCGTTGTGCTGAAGCGGCCCTCCGGCTATCATCCTCCCACTGGCCCTGGGGGCATAAACTCACCGGCCGGAGCGATACAAACCAAAAACAAACGAAAACAGAGAGACCCCCACCCCGCTGTACCCAGCAGCTAATTCAGATCTTATAACGCGCGAAAATCAACTGTGTCGGCGCGAGCGCCTCTCTCTCTCTCTCTCTAGCTCTCACTCCCTCTCTCTCTCTATACCGCACACTCTCTCTCTCTCTCTACCTATCACTATATCGCTCTCTCCCTCACTCTCTATCTATATCGCTCACTCTTTCTCTCTTAATCGCTCGCCCTTAAGCTCCCTCACTCTATCTTTCTCTCCCCCTCTCCTTCTCTCTCTCTTTCTCACTTTATCTATCTCTCTCTCTATATCGCGTTCTCCCTCCCTCTCTCTCTATACTTCTCTCTCTCTAAATATCTAAATATATAAATCCGCCGAGGCTTCAGGAGGCTTAACCAAACTCTGTAAACAGCAAAATAATTCAGAGCTTTTTAAATAGTTTTTAATATACGAAAGTGTAAAATAGTTAAATGTGTTTCTTCGCCTGTCTGCGAGTTTTGTGGGCTGATACGCGAGCGCGTAACAGAAACACGGCCTCTCTGTTAGTTTATTTCATAAAGTGAACATTTCTGTTGCCTGGAGACAGTTTGCTGACATCTCGAGCGCAACGGTTTTTCCCCGCCTGTCCTCCGACAAGCCCCGCCCTTCTGGGTTGCGATTGGTCAGTTGCACGCAGCTCCTACACTAATATTGAATAGTAGTTCATAAAGCAGAGAGGTCTGCCTGTTAGAAAGAACTACTGGCCAATCACAGCGCAGGAGGGCGAGGCTTGTTGCGTAGGCGCTTCACACTGTTTTATCAGAATATTATGACCACCTTTTTGATTCTACACTCATTACCCATTTTTTAGCATCACTAAGCATGTAAGAGCACGTTATAGAAATGTATTTATATTCTGTAGTCCTGTATCTTTTTTTCTGCATACTTTATTATCCTCCTTTCACGCTGTTCTGTAGTGGTCAGGACCCCACAGGACCATCACATCAATATTCAAATAAAAGCTTCCTGTGGGAAGCGCCCTGTGACCACTGAAGAAGGATTAGAGGGTGTGATCCACTCCTACCAGCATAACACACACTAACACACACCACCATCATGTCAGTGTCACTGCAGTAGTAAGAATGAAACAAACTCTAAACTGTGTACTGTGTAAATTTTAAGGTGTGTTTAGGATTGTCGTTGAACTGTAGAAGCTTTGTCTTTTTTATTAACATGCCAGTGTACAGTAATATTTGATTTTAGAATGTGCTGCTATTATATTGAATCCATCCATTACTAACAGTAATATGTTCTCTTTGTGATTGGTTGTATTTTAACTCCACCAGTGCACCTAACAATGCTCATTTGTTATGTCAGGAAAGAGTGGCACTAGATAAAACAATACAAGACATGAATACATATACCATTTTGTGTGCCTGGCAAAAATGAAATTTGGCCTCAAACTTTAACCCATCCGTACATTGAACACACACATACACACTAGTGATTACACTCTGAAGACACACACAGCGAAACAGTGAGCACACATGACTGGAGCGGAGAGCAGGCATCACTGCAGTCAGTGGTGCAAAAAGAGGGTATGCAGCGTATGCGCCGCATGGGGGCACTGCACTAGAGGGGGTGCCAAATCAATGCCGGAAAATTATTTCTAGTCGGCATTATTTGTAAGAGCTCTTTGTTCATGATAATACACAGGGCCGTCGCCTGGCCTGGGCTTCCGGGGCTTTAGCCCTTAATAAATTTCCAGGAGCCCCGAATCGTTTTGCTCAGCTCAGCTGTTTTATAAGTGAGGAGACAGGCCGCTGTCCGCTGTGAATAGAAAACCTCTTGACGCAAATCACGGAGCCAGTTCAGTGATAAAGTTCCGCCTTTCAGGAGAAAGGATCAGCTTGCTGGTTTTGCGGAGCCCGGTGGGCTAGTAGGGAAGCCCCAGCCCCCACCCCACCGCATCGCTGGGGAGGATTTTTGAGTGTTTTTGAGTTCTTGCACCGGGTTTCAGTTAAAACATATCTGGATATACGGCGATTTTTCTAAAAGAAAAGTAACAGAGCTAACCATGTAAACTGTGATGAGATGTTTCTGATAGCTGGTTAAAAAGACTCGTCTCTGAATCAAAACACACAGATCAAGGTTTGAGAATGTACTGATCAGCTAATAACTATTTCATTTTCAAATGAATACTGTGTTTTTATTAATTTAGGGTTTATTAATGTAAGCTATAATTAACAAAAATGTATTTAGCTTAACAGTAAGCTAGAAGCTGGATGTTGTGGATAGTCAGAATATAGTACAATACTTAGTTTAAATGAGTTTATTAACCCTGGTCTCTGCCCTAAAATTGTATGTTTTCCACCGGATCCAACTGATCAGCTAATAAACTAATATAATTAACTGGGCTGAGCCCCGGATTTTTACATACCCAGGCAACGCCCCTGATAATACACATAAAAAAACAGAAGCACAGCACTAATCAGGCGCCCATCCACTCCTTCCCCATCTACCCTCCTGTCACTTCCTCCCAAACACAGGCACTTGAGAACGCGTCCCATAGAGATTTATTTTCTGTCGTGGCGCACCTGCAGTTCAGGTGCTGTATTTACAATGTAACTGATCATAACAAGTAAGTAGAATCATAAAACTAATAAGTTATAGAATAGGGGTTGCCAACGCTGTTTTTTATATTACATAACTGATATTCTGCATCTAGAAATCATTTTGGGGGTGGGGGGGGGGGGGGTGTCGATAGTACATTGGCATACACCTCAAAACGTATGTAGTTGCACCCCTGACTGCAGTGTCCGGGGAGCAGTGAAAGATAAGGGCTTGCCTAAGAGCCCAACACTGGTGGCCTGCCAAACCTGGATATCAAACCCGCAACCTTGTCATCAATGGCTTGATGCTTTAATGGCTCAGCCACCAGTGCCCCCAAATAACATATTAGTGTACATGAATATGTTTCTCCTAGACATAAAACTGTAAAAATAATTTAACATTTTGCCATGCAAATAACTACAGATTAAACTATTAAAAGGTATTGGCCATATGCATTGAACAGTTTCCCACCTTGCACATTATATTTAGCATATTTCTTTCAGTGCTCCTTCAGAAAGTAATATACAACATGTTAAGTAATAATAAAAATGAGACTTCTGATAAACTCTTTAACTCTACTGTTAAAACAACAGACTATGTAATGCTAACACAAATGGCTCTGAATATTTTAATAGGAATTCTGTTCCCTTATTAAAAGGTCTCCTCAGAAACAGGGGTCACACAAGTCAGGGGTAAGATAGAAATAATGAATGTGATTTCAGTGCCTGTTATACCACCAAGTTACTGAGAAAACTCCCCAACTTGGCTGAACACACAGATACTAGAGTACACAAGAGAGCTACAATACAGAGATCTTTAACTGCTCAGGATCTGCAATCATGCTTCTAATTAAGATCATTTAATTTCTAGGTTGTTGCATGTTTTCTTCTAATGAAATGCCAAATGAAATGCCTAATGAAATGCTGGCGACGTTACTTGATTTCAGTTTAATGATTATGACCAAGAGTGTAGGAAAGAATTAGTTGGGGGGACAAATTAACCATAATTAAAAAAGGAGACATTATGTAAGGAGACTGTCTAATTATTGAAACACTAATGCAAACAGTTGTGTTGTGTGTAAAAAACATGGGAAAATCTTTGAGTCAAATGAAAGAGGGTGTTTTTTATTAAAGTGCAAAAATCACTGTAATCTATTTCCCACTATCAAACATATTTGGACCACTCCACCGAATGGGTGCCATTTGTATGTTGTATGTTGTTTGTTTTCTTTCAGATTAAACTTATTTATTCTTTTTTCAACTCTGAATCTAATAACAATTCAAAACATGTACTGGTCAAAAACAGCTTTAATTATTTTTTTTCAAGGTTTCTAAGCTGAGGATAATCACAAAACTCATGTTACATTTAAAAAGCATGTTTAAAAGCAAGTCTGTTCATTCCTTTGATTTTCTCTCAAGAAAGTGTTTATTTTAAGGGAGTGGTTGATTGCTTGTTCAAATAATTGATATTTATGACAAAAAAAATCACTCTTGTTAATGGCACTCATTTCTGTTACTGGTACTCAGTCCTGTTACTTTTTATGTTTTGAGTAACCTCATTGTTGACCACTTTTAGCGCTGGGACAAGATGGTGCTACACTTACTTAAAAAATAGAAATTTGATTGCTTATTATTTTAATTCAGTCTATTCCATAAATCTGACAACTCTTAAACTTATAACATTTGTTAGAGTGAAAATACATCGTGTGAATTATACTTAATAATTAGTGTTTCATGTCCACTTTAAACTGGGAGAAAACTGGGCAAACATCTAAAAGTCTGAAAAGCTAAACTAATTGGAAGAAAATTTGAGCTGTTAGCCAGCTAATTTAATAGGCTAATCACTGTGAATGTCGAGATGAGATGCTCTACTACTACTACGCTTGCCACCTACAGCTCTGGAAAAAATGAGCGACCACCTAAGAGTGAGTTTCTTTGATTTTACCAAGTTGAAAACCTCTGGAATATAATCAAGAGGAAGATGGATGATCACAAGCCATCAAACCAAGCTGAACTGCACCAGATTTTTGCACCAGGAGTGGCATAAAGTTATCCATAAGCAGTGTGTAAGACTGATGGAGGAGAACATGCCAAGATGCATGAAAACTGCGATTTTAAAACCAGGGATATTCCACCAAATATTGATTTCTTAACTCTTAAAACTTTAGGAATATGTACTTGTTTTCTTTGCATTATCTGAGGTGTGAAAGCTCTTTTTTGTTATTTTAGCCATTTCTCATTTGCTGAAAATAAATGCTCTAAATGACTATTTTTTTATTTGGAATTTGGGAGAAAATGTTTGTAGTTTATAGAATAAACCAACAATGTTCCTTTTACTCAAACGTGTACCTACAAATAGCAAATCAGAGAAACTGAAGGGGTATTTTATTTTTTTCCAGAGCTGTATGTATGACAAAAAACCTGACCACTGTCATACTAAAACTGACAGACCATTTTCCCCATGTGTGTCAATAAAGTGAACTTAACAGAATGAGAAAAGGCTTAGTGCAGTGGGGTTGTACCTAGCACTGAACGTGTTTAGGGGTTTTGCCACCCATCAGTGGTTGTATTGTTCATCAAATAACGCTATATAGCAGAGCCACAGGTACCACTTCCACTACCATTCACTGCCTGTCTAGTTCTGCCTGTAGGAACTGGCAGGGTTGATGATAGTCAAGCCTAATGATTCCGCAGTACCAGTAAGGAACAGTGGTTCAAATAAACAAAAGCATACAGAGTACATCTAAATAGTCAATTTAACATTGACACACAATGTACTTAGCTACAGAAAAATAGGACATTTAGGGAATCATTTTTCCAGAACAGCCTATAAAAAAGATGGCCACCACATGCTAAATACTAAAATGCGGTATTAAATCAACTCATAAAAAAAAAAAAAAAAAAATCAGTTGAGCCAAACACAAATTAAGTTTGAAAACTTTATTTTTATTGAACAAAATAAATCCTTATCTGGTTCCCACAGAAAAAAACAGCACCAACAAGAAAAGCAGATTAAATGACAGTCCCAAACAGCACACCTGTAAAATAGATTAAATTAAAAAATAATTTGTATATAGAACAAACAAATACAAAAATGCATGTGAAAACAACCACATTCAAATCACATCAAAATGAACCCTTGATAAAACACATTTTTGTGTTTGTGTGTATGATGCAGCACATCAATTCTAGTCTTGTTATGCTGTTAGCCAACTTAAGCTATCAAGCAAACTCCAACTGAAAAATATAAATGTTTAAAAAAAATCACATTTTCCATTTTCCATTTTTTTTAAATTTCAGTAGCACAGATATAAACAATTATTTAGAGTAGAGTTTGATATAAAACAGTTCATTGTGGAGTTGTATATGTAATAAGTAAATAATTTAGTTCTTTGGGAAATATTTTGCCTCGAAATATCCTGCAAATAACCCTCTACCATGGTTCCAAAGCTTCTCAAAGCTTTCCCAATTTCATGCCTGGATCCATTGTACACTATTCTGACTAGGTCCCGGTATGTTTTTTTTCTACAATGGAGTATTTTACACCAATTCACTCTAAGTGACTATTAACATTGCATTAATCCAAATTGCAATAAATACATACGGCACAAATCCGGAAAAATTTAATTTTCCCTTTGTTATACAAATGGTCTAAAACCATGTTCACAGCAAGGCTACACACATACAGTCTTTTGTAAACAATCTATAAGTAAACAAGCCTCAAATAACAGCTCCAGGACAAGGAGTTTATGTATAAAAGCAGTTTGTGCAGAAAATCCACAGGAATTATCACCTAAAAGCATCACATTAGTAATACTCTTCACAGTGGAGTGTAAATCACCAAAGCATCACCCAATATATATATATATATATATATATATATATATATATATATATATATATATATATATATATATATATATATATATAAATAAATAAAGGAACGTGTAAACAAAACCACACCCAAGACCTCTCCATGCAAGCCAAGCATATCACCCTCAATTATTACCAAACTATTAATGCCTCACAGCCAAACAATATATTTAAAAATTATCAAGTAAAGTGCCCCTGTTAGTAACCTGTAGCAAAAGGAGTGATGCAAGATACCATACAAACATTTTCTTTATATAAAAGATTCATGGATTTACCAAGTTATCTGAATCATCAGCAGATAACTGCCTAAATCAGGATTAACATCAATATTTAATTATGTATTTAGGCAATGCTGAAATATATGCATTTTATTCAATTTACTTAACAAAAAAAAGTTATATATTTCTCTAAAATTCTGGTCCAGGTAGTAGTACAACTGAATGTGATTTCATATCCTACTAAATATTGTCAATGTATCTAATGCTTCAACATATTTTTAGATATCAGTTAGCTCAAACAATCAATATGTCAAAAAGGTAAAATAAAAAAATATCCTAAATTACAGTTTAATGTTCCTACATCATACAAAATAAGAACTTTCACCTACATTGACCAGATTTAAGATATTTTCACTTTTTGAAGTGTGGAAAAAAACAAGATATCAGCATAAGGCCACAATCCCTAAACAACTATTCAGTGTACCGCTGTGCAAGTAATGAACTGAGATCTGTGTAAACATTTTAGACTGAAATGATATCTGTGCTTTCATGTGGATATTCAGTCAGAAAGCTGCAAAAGTAAATGTATCGTACATAAACAGGTGTTCACTCTCTGTGAGTCTGCGCATGCTGCAGTCACAGTAACACACGCTTTTAGTTTTTATTATTATTATAAAACACACAGATGCCCAAACCTGTGTCCAGGAAATCTACTTTCCTGCAAATCAAAGATTAAAAGTCTGCAGAACGGAAGATTCACAAGAGCAGGGTAAGGTACCACTGGTCCCGCCCCCTCAGAAGGGGCTGCCACTGCGGCTGAGAGCCTCCTGTGCTCCTTTTAGCGTCTCTCTCTTCACACACTTCCAGAAACCAGACACACCCTGGTTGGATCGAACCTGCATAGACACACAGAAAATGTATAGTAGATCCCTTTACTAAAATGCACCAAAAGCAGCAGATCCACTTACAAAAAAGTAATAGATGTAATAGATAATAGATTCCCAAAAGATAGTAAATAGATTCCCAAAAGATAGTAAATACAATAGATTGATTTGTGTAGACCTACGCCAAATATTATAAATGTAGCAGACGTAACCTTTACATACATTCCCATAACAAAATATAAATGTAACAGATGTAGTAAATCACCTTATCCAAAATGTATTAAATGAAGTAGACCCATTTATGTAAAGTCCCATATCCCAAGTGTATTTGTATACATTTTATACATTCTATATAATCGCCAACCTGTACTAAATAACTCGATTTCACTTAAGTTTCAGATTTAAATACCTGTGATTCACTATGTTATGAAACGTGGCAAAGTAATAAATCAACTTTCTAAATAGATGGTAGAAAAACAAGGACTTACATTATCACAGACAGCAAAACTAAATAATGAATCAAGTAAGTAAAATCGTATAAATCTGACTCAGTAAAAGTTGTCCCGAAACAAATAATATATAAAATATACAGCACCAGTCAAGATTTGAACACACCTGAAATTCAGATGTTAAATTCTGCATTGTAGATTAATACTTAAGTCATCCAAACTATAAATATGGAATTATTGAGTAAACAAAAACATAATATATTTTAGATTCTTCAAAGTAGCACCTCTTGTTTAGATGACAGCTTTGCGCATCTTGGCATTTTCTCTGTCAGTTTTATGAGGTAGAGTCACCTGGACTGACTTTCAGTCAAGAGTTAATGGCTTTAAATGTCTTGTCCTCTTAATGTGTTTGAGAGCATCAGTTGTGTTGTGAAAAGGTAGAGTTGGTATGAACAGTGAAAAGCCCTATTTGAGAAATGGTACAGTCACAAATACCATCAAAAACTCATTAGGACCGCCCCAGGAAAGGAAGACCAAGAGTTAACTCAGTTGCACAGGATAAGTTTATCAGAGTTAACAGCATTTCAGATAAGAGCACCTAAATGCTTATTTATGAGTATTTTGGATTAACAATTGTAGTTACTACATGATTTTTTATTTGTTTCCTTTATAGTCTGGATGACTTCAGTATTCATACACAATGTTGTATATATGTAATTTATAAAACACAGAATAAGAAGGTGTGTCCAAACCTTTGACAGGTACTGTATACATATAGGAAACGAGTGAGTTTACCAGAGTAACTTGCAGTATTCCAAACTAGCCTGAAATGGCATTATTTATCGCTATAACTCACCCTCAGACCCCGCAGTACTCTGTCTTTCATCACAGCGATGAACTCTTTATGGCTCAGACAGTTGTCTCCGTCCAGGTCGAAGATTTTGAATACTGTGTCCAGAACGTTCTCGGAGAGTTCCTGGCCCGTGGTGATTTTCACAGCTCTCTCAAACTGAGCTGCAGGGAAAAGTATGCTGGTTATTACAACAATGTACTGGATGCTCCTAAGGTCTTTAACAAGCTATCAGAAGAAATTAAAGATCACATCCACTATGAATCCAGTCACTACGGTATTCTTTTTTTTTTTTTCTTACAACCAGATACAACCCACACAAGCTTTTTTCTTATATAAAGCATCACAAACAAAATGAGATTGTTGCAAAAAGTCTCTGTGTCTTCAAGGTACCATAATGTTTTTGCACT
This sequence comes from Astyanax mexicanus, assembly GCF_023375975.1. Taxonomy (NCBI): domain Eukaryota; kingdom Metazoa; phylum Chordata; class Actinopteri; order Characiformes; family Acestrorhamphidae; genus Astyanax; species Astyanax mexicanus. The sequence continues at coordinate 33,813,243 of NC_064408.1, forward strand.
ATAATGCGTACCGGATTATAAGGCGCACTAACAACGAATGTGAGTAAAGCTAAGCTAAGTAAACAAAACAGTAATAAAAAAAATACTTTCTTTTAAAGTCAAACGAGCGCTGGGTGTTAATCTACACAGATTTCTCTCCTGAAAAAAAATGTTTATTTTAGTGAGTAATGCGCTTTGGTTTATTTACAGTAAGCTTAGATTACCAAATTTCTCCAGCACTAAGGCTAGAGCATTAGCATTAGCGGCTAGAAGCAGTGCTAGCCAGGGTTAGGAGCAGGCTAAGGGCCGAAAATACTCACCTCTTAACTGGGAAATAGTGGTTAGCGGCTAATGCTAATGCTACTCCAGCCCCGGTGCCAGGGCTGCTGCTAAGGTTTTGGAGGCCCTAAGCATAACTGGTCAGGGAGGCCCCCCCCCCCCAAAAAAAAAAAAAAAAAAAAAAAACACACACAAACACAAAAGGTTTACGCAAAATTTTACTATTTATTAAAATTACACATGTAACTGTGAATATTTACAACGTTATAAGTAAGGCCAATAACAGTGAAGAACAGCACAAGAGTACTATTTATAATGTATAAATAATAAATGAAACGATGCATGTCTATTTTAAGCAGTGGACACGTCATTTACACAAGCCAGCCTTAAAGGTTATGAAATTATCGTTTATATTCGTGGTGTATTTATTTCAGCCTGTCAAAATCTATAGAGCTGTCTGATCCTGCTGTCATACAGACCATTTGGATAGTGCACTGACGGCATTAGTCAATAGGTAGGCTACTTTATTATTTTTTTATTAAAGTCACTAAAAATCTTCAAACTACACTACTACTATTTGCAAACGTGCCACGTGCCTTGCAATACCCAGATTAGTTTCTAGTTAAGCGTTTAAAGCTACCAAATCAGCAAAGCCAACGTTACTAGCTCAGGCAACACCACTGAACATGAAGTAATCAAAACTATTTAAACCTTTATCATCGAAGTTACTCACCAGAAAGGGATGCATGGGCCTCATCTTTCTGCTTCTTTTTCTTCTTCTCAGCTCCAGACTCAAACCGTCGCTTCATAGTTGAATTACCATTTAGTAGCAACTTCGCGCAGTGAACTTGTCTCCTGCCAAACTCAAGTAGCGTTGCTACTTTAGTTAGGACTAAGGTTGCCAGATAAGTTACGATTTTTCATCCTATTTGTTTATTTTATTTTAAGTTTTTAACTTACACAAATATTGCACTGGACAAGTTTTTGTATAGAATGGCCACATACACTTTAAAAATGGTTAAACATGCGCAAGATTTAGTGCCTCCATGCATTTTTTGATTATTTATTTGACTGGAAAATCTGGCAACAACCAACAGAGCAAACCGAGCCGTGCCATTTCAGGCAATAGGGGTGGGGGCATTATCTTATGCACAAAAATAATAACGTGCCGCTTTTAAGTAGTAGAGTAGGTGCCCCATGCAATGTTTAAAGACAAAAAAGATGAGCGTATCATAAATAATTCACATTGGGTTTTAAATTTAATAATGTCATCATTTCAACACATTTCATTCTCAGTCAATTTGGCTCCCTGCAACTGCAAAATGGTTGAGGCCTAACGCTGGCTGCGTTGTCTGCGTATGCAGAGCGGCGGCCCTGCCCGGTGCTAGAGAACTAAACTGAAACTCCTGAATAACATTGCAGTTTGGTGGATTGGTTTTACTGCTTCTTACAATCTGACTGGTAAAATTCATACATAAGACTAAACAGATTAAAAGGCGCATTGACGATTTTTGGGAAAATTGAAGAATTTTAAGTGCGCCTCAAAATGAGAAAAATATGGTAGATGATTGATATGGTAGATTAAATTACTTTTCGGCATATGAAGGTGTAATGATTTTGAGGGGCTAATCCTTCAAATCCTTTACTAGAAACCATAAGATCAATAATGTTAAATCTTGGTAATGATTCTGACCTATGTATGACCTCTTCATGCCATAAGGTCATAAACCAATCCTCTACCTTTAAGAGCACCAGTGAGAAAATGGCTGCTGCAATAAAACGCAGAGAGGTGGGACAGAGTTACCCATTCCGATTGGCCTGTTAGCTTCAGCAATCATCTTCATAGATAAGATGAAGTCCTCCAGGTTATTGGCAAAGAGACAGAAAGCTTTAAACTCCTCAAAGGTGATACTCTGTTAAAGAGAAAGAGAGAAAATTACAGAGAATTAATAACTTTAATACAACAGAGACTTACACAATATAAAATTGTAATACTATAATATATGTATTTATTAACGCCAAGACTTATATTATTTATGCATAGATTCAAGCATAGTTCTTCTGATCAGACCAGAGTACACTTAATGTTGAGTACTGCCTGATATTGATCTGATACTATTGGATGTTTCTTGATGCACAAATCAACCATAGAATTTGGTCAAGATGTGCTTGTCCTCTAATTTATACTTTAATACACAATAATAACTCCCTTCCAATATGCGTATAATGTGGGACAATTTTTATATGCCAGTTAGCTGATTAAGCCACATTTGGCCCAAAAAATACCCAGGGCAGATAATATAAATATGACTGTATTAATACATTAAGAACATCCATTTTTTTATTTATTTGGTCCATTTTATTTTATTTAGAGTTTACAAAGTAAAGTTTTAATCAAAATATGGTAAAAAATCAAAATGTTGCTAATATTTGCATCTCATTTTCAAGCATTTTAAGCAGAGCTGGAATATTTTTTATTACAGAACAACATATATCAATTATTAATGTAAATATATATTAGAGTGTAGTTGCTCTTTAAAACATGTTTCAGTAACCTAGAATGTGTGTTCTATCAATTTTTAGGCAAATAAATGTGCAGATTTAATACACTGGTCTAGTGTTGTAAGAGATATACAGTATTTACAGCATCTGTTACTGACTGATATTCATTACAGGAAGTTTTTAATCTATGCAATGTATTCATTTATTTTTTTGCTCCACCGCTAAAATTCAACTTAATTGTACAGTTTAAAATACTGTGCTAATGAATGTGTTCAAATGAGATTTAATTCGTTATAAAAAACGTAATAAAAACTGAAAACCAATAAAATAAAGCCTAATTTCCTAAAAAATAAATGTGTGTGGAGCCTCCTGGACCGAATGTAGTGTTCACATTCTAGCCAGAGGTTGCCCATCACATTCACTGCTCTGTCCACTGCAGATGGAAATGCACTTGGTAATGTCCCACGATCGGGCCTTGCTCGAGGTCCCATCATTCACAATGTCTTACCACAAGCATGCTGGACAGTGTTTAACCTCACTCACAAGATAACACCTCACAACTTATACAGATGTGTGCATTCCCAATCAGTCGCTTGATTAAACACTTTATGATTAATTTACATTCTGCTGTCTGAAGGCTTTTTGAATGTCAGTATATGTTTAATATCATTCAGCATCCAGTGACTATAAACACTGTAGTAAAACGTCACCACATGTTAAATACCTGTACAGTGTACAGTAGTAATAGTATTATTACTAGCAATGTAAAGTTGCTAGGAAGTGTCATGATTGCACTATGATTTGTTTTTTCTACAGTGTGTGTCCATTAGTCTGCAATAGTTTTGTTTCTAATCAGTCATAATTCAAAAGTGAAAAAAACATGGCTCTGGCAGAAATGAACATTAAAACCAGATATACCAGATACAGAACCAGTTTTCAAGTTCCACTGTAAAATAGTTGCACACTGTTGAATGTAAACCATTTGAGAACGCTTCTCCCTGCAGCTGTGTTTATAATATCTTTAAGCAGTGTCAAAAAGACACCACAGTGGCAAAAACAAGAAGTTATAAATTAAGTGTTTAAATATGCCTTATATCTGACCCAATAAAACAATTAAGGGTTTATTGCCACACGTAAGTGTTTGCTTATGATGAATGGCAAAACAAAAACAAGATTCACACTTAACTGTGATAGAAGCTCAACACTCATTATTTAAAGAACTGTAAATATAGATCCCTCCCTCAGACGAAGTCTGCTGGCTAGTCTGTGTACTGATGAGATCTATTTGAGGTTCTCAACCAAAATGATCGAAATGGTGTTTCTTCAAATAACCTAGTGGGTGGGGCTCTGGTGCGGGTTAACAGGCTGGGGTGTTGCCAGGGTAGTTTTATGCAGGTTTTCTTATTGTAACATCAAAATTAGGGAGCCATCCAAACATGGCTTCTAAAAGCTTTTGATTCCTGACACCAAACTCTCTTATCTAATTCACAGATTACGGATGATTTTTTTTTCCTGTTTGGAGTGTTTATAGGTGCAGTCGAGACCCAAGTGGAAATACAAAAGCAGACAAAAAGTGAGTTTTGCACATGTCCTCTTTAAACCTCAGTCATATTGTCTGCTCTAAAGTAAAATCTCAGTGTGTTTGTTATGACTGCATTGAGTCTAATCTGGATTATGGAAAAACATGTCAGTGGTGCGTCACCTCTCCTGTGGGTATTCTTTTCCTCATGTTTTCCAGATATACGTCGTTGTCTTCTTCGTTAGTGTAGTACAGCAGCCACTCTGCAAAATCTTCCCTCCTCATGGTGTCCATTCCTTTAGAGAACTGCAGGAACTCCATCTCCTGAACCTCTGCCTGCAGGTCCTCCATGAACCTACAAACCACCACCAAATAAATAAACAAATAACTAGACTACTGCTGCACTATTTATCAAATTTTTACATCAAAATAGAGCTTTAATCAAAGCATACATATAGTCCAACTGTAACAACAGCAGCTCACAAAATATTTTATTTACACTCATCGTCTTAAAAATTGCCCGCAGAAGGAACTGACTGATTGGAATTAAACTTAGTGGGTTTTCATTCCAGACTGTCATAAAGTGACAGACTGGCAGAGGTTCTTCTTCAATGATAAATTCCAGTTTTGTTTTGGTAGAAACACAACAGCTCTATTTGTGGAAGCAGCTGATCAGCACAAAGATCAACGGTTTGTTGTCATGGTACATATGTCCTGGTGTCACATGTAGTGGTGTGCAATTTTGTACAATGACAGATCACGTCTGGTCTTCATTTTAGGCAATTTGACAGTTTAATTTTATGTTAGTAAGGTCCTGCAGACAGTGGCCTTACATTTTCTAAAAGCAACAGCAAAATTCCAACAGTGCACCTAAGCTTGCCTTGACACAGACAGACACTACACCATGGCCATCTGCATCACCAGACCTATCCCTGAATAAAAATGCATTGCATTCTATTACACATGCTATCCAAACTCAATCAACTCTATCAAGACGCCTACTGCAAAATTAGCAGGAACTGCACAAATATATTTAAACTGCATGGACACCTTCAGAAAACTTCTACAGCTCCATGTCAAGACCTCCGACGCTGCATTACTTGTATTCAGCCCAGTTCTAGAACATAATGGGTGGGCATGATATTTTTAAACCTAGAGCTAATAATACTGGCTAAAAATGATGTATGAAGTAAAATAAAAATGTTGCATGTGTCTTCAACCTGTAAAGCATAATAATTGCATATTAATCTAATTGTGATTATTTACTGATAGAACAACTCTGTTATGTGAAAAAAGTATCCAGACATAGGCTGATAATATAATATTCAAAATAAATAAATAAATAGAACTAAGTGACAATACAAATATGATTAGTAAAATAAAATATTGATCTTTTAAAAGAAGAAAATAAACCTAATTATATTTGACGTGTTTTCTAAAATATTCTTCACCTGAATTGCACCCAGAAATTGTTCTTTTTACAGATTGTTTCTACAGTATAAACCTTATTTTTATACTTAAAAAGAGGAGGTAATTATGAAAAACATAATATACTATAGGATTGTAGGAATTTCCTGTTGATATGAAAAATGTACTTGTACAATTTTTTTATATATACATTTGTACAGTATAACTAATAATGATTACAAGCGCACATTAATGAACAAGTATCCTATTTTTAATTAACTACTATACACTTACACAAAGTCTATAAATTCCTGCCTTGCAAGATTCCTGAAGAGATCCAGAGACCCAGAACCGGCAATGCTTGTGTTACAAGCTACTTCTGTATGTGTAGCTCAATAAATATGACCAAGGCCCTGTCCGGATGGAATTAGTTTCTCAGATGGGCGTCTGTGAAAAATATTTTACACTTCTATTCAGTGATAAAACTCTTGAATCCGGACTGCAATTGAAAAAACAGAAGGACCAGTGAGTTTTTTTGGCTTTTTCAGTCACATGATATTGCCTTGTCAAGTAATATCAGGTTTTGCTCACGGATCACGATGGCGACGTCTAAGCGCTCTAAAAGACACTGGAGCAAAGAAGAGACACAGACTCTTATTTTGGTTTGGGGTGAAGCCAAATTTTAGCAACAATTCGAAAGTACAGTTCACAACCACAAAGAGTGGGAGTCTGTATGGAAACGCATGTGTGAGCTGTGCTCATTTCCACTCTCTGTTGTGTTTACTTGGATCTCCGTAAAAAAAGGCACATACAAAGTGTAATTACGGTGCGTGGCAGTGGACAAAAAGCTTTTTTATTAAATGGGAGGTGACGAAACTCCGTTCGGACAGGACTAAAATTCATGGTCGTTCCGGACAGGAATAAAAAAACAGGACCCCCATAAAAAATAAAATTACCCGAGAACCCCCTGAGAAACAAGTCCCAACCGGATAGGGACGAAGAGTCTTATTAATCTGTACTTTAAAGCTCCACTAGGTACAGTTACAGAGTGTTATAAATGTTTCAGGCGGATTAGTTTCTCTTTCTTGTTTTCCGGCTTTCACAGACATATTCGGTCTCTTTCCAGCTTCTGCCAGAGTGTCTGTATGTAAGTTTGTAAAGAATGAACCAGTAGTCCTTGTAGAACTGTTAGAACTAAAGGTCGGAAAGCAGGTCACAGTTCTCGCGAGCGTTGATCTCGGCCGCCTCGGAAAACTTACAGAGTCTGATTTGAGCTCAGAGGAGCTCCGGCACAGACACGAGAGCACCACTATTCCTCCTATTACACCTCAATGCAGCGCTGCAGTGAGTTTCAAGCTGTGATTTCACTTCTTTAAAAAGATCAAAAATCAAGAAAATCCTTCCCAGTGCTGCTTTAAATCATTTATTGTTCCTGGTAACTTTTATCTTCCTTCAAATAGCACATCTTAGCCAAAAGGATTAAACTAAAGGAATACCTCAGCTCTTCTTCTGATGGACAGATTGATGTGTCACTTCAGTTTAACCATTTTGTAAAATATCTTTAAGCTGAACAACAAACAAACACAAACCTGTGGAACTCTTTGTACTGAAGTTTGTTCTGTCCTTTGCGGCCAAAGAAGAAGGCCTGGAGTGTGGTGCTGGGCTCATCACTGTCTTCTGCAGCAGCACTCTGGACACACAGCACGTAATGACCTAATTACTTCATTAGCCCAACACAATTTACACAAGATCCCATCTAAACAACCACTGCACTCTACCCTCACTTTGCACTACAGCTAATAACTACATTTTACAGGTCTCTTTGTTGTGTGTGTGCCAGCCTTATTTAGGTCACACTACCCTGTAATGAAGACATTGTTGTGTCGACACAAAATATCTTATCTGTAAACTACAGGGAGAGCATAGGACAGTTTTTTTTGAGCATTTCTATTGGTTCATTTACTGCTGAATTATGAAAGCATATAGAGTTCAGCTTGTATTTATAAACGGCACCATTTTATATGCTGTTTAATTATCCAATTTTGACATATTTTTGAATATTATTCAAAAATCATTTCAATTAGGGCAAATTAAGGCAATAAGGTTACAAAATGCTGATCACTAACCAAGGAAACATAATGTTTTACTTTTTATTCTATATCTATCATTTTATGGGAAAGGTAACATAATTAAAAAATAACTATATTAATTTTGTGAGATGTTCAATAAAGGGTCATTATAACTGGTTAGTGTGTATAATCAATAGCATTTATATGACACTGGTTGACTTCTGTAAGGTTTAGGGAGTGATATTAGCTCAGGTCTGTTCAGACAGGAATTTAGAAATTGATACACAATTGGAACCATGTTTGTGTTCTTATTTCATTTATATAAAAAAATAATTTATATATTTAACATTTAATTTCAATAATAAAATCTTTTGTGCCGAAAAAACACAGTAAAAATAAGTTTTAACGACTATAAAAGGAAAATAAAACTTAAAAAAATGGATGCACTGAAATGATCATTTTTGTCTGAATCAGAAACTGAACAAAATTAAACATCTGATGAATTCTGTATACTGAATACTAGGGGTGGCCCTAAATAATGCCATGATTTTTCAAGGTATACAATATTTTTTAAGGTGTGACTAAACACTGAAAAATATTTAAATCATTTCGAGAATATACTACTGCAGCACATATCTTATTTTATCAAATATGACAGCCATGTCACTTATTTGAACACTGAAAGTGTTTTCTTTGCAGTTTTACACCAAATAGGTTGGTTGCTGACTATTTGCTGCATGCCTAATTTCAGTATTGTGGTTCACATTTGCTCTTGGATCATACACTAGCTCATACAGATCAAACTTAAACAAATTCTAATCATAATTTCAGCACAGTGTGAATGATCTTTAAAAGATAAACACAATGGACCAACCTCTGCAGCATCTTTTGAAACTTTCCTTTGTCCGATGATCATCTTCAGCTTAAAAAGAAAAAAACAGTGTAATCACTTCAGCACTTTAAAAACACAAGACTTTTCTTTAGCATTGACACACAGGAGCCTTCCAGTTCTGGAAGCCACCAGCTTGCTCTGTTTAATGCAGCTCATTCAGCACATTAGCTTATCACCAAGCTGTGGCTCTCCAGAACTGGACTTCTGCTTCCCTGTAGACTCGTTCCAGATCAGATCAGATACCCATCACAGACACTCTGCACAAATGGAGAGAGTACTGGTATACTGGAGCACTTTTACAATCAGATGTTTAATGAACACCAGAGAGGACTCTTCAGCAGTGTCTTTTGCCAATAGTTCCAACTGCCTGATCTGGCCGGCAAGTTATTCACCAGTGACCAGTCAATATGGGCTTTTTCAAGGGTTGATGACGATGCCAATACTTAAAGAGGAGAGCGGCCAATGTCCAAATAATGCCAATATTGGACTGGGAAGAAATAAAGACAGACTTTACAGATTCCTTAAAACAAGGTGGACAAAAGTCCAGGTCTGGTGTTCACAAAATTTCTTGCAGCAACTAAAGCCAGCTTTCCAATTTAAAGGAGAACTCCGGTGTAAAATGCACTTTTGGTGTAGTAAAACATGATAAAAAGTACTTACCTTTGATAAATAGCACACCTCTGTTCTCACACAGCGTTCCGCGATCCAGAAAAATGAACAGTTTTTCCAAACACCCATCAGACTGGGTGACACAGGGCATAATTTGCCCGATAAACCACTATTTCCACTGTTTTCACCATTATCCAGCTCAAAGTAGCTCCACACCTCCTTGCTAGAATCAAGAGAGCCCTGACATTTAAAACAAGGCTTTAATAACTTAAAAAGTGCACAAGAAGCTTATTAAAGACACTGTTTACATCCTATAATGCGAGCTTCAGCTCTGTGCGCCGCCATCACTGATTCCACATAGCCTGCCTCCTGGTGCCGGCTGCTACTTTATGCGGAGTCTATGTATATATGTCTGTCATTATCAGTACAGTGATGGTGGTTTTTAATAAGCTTGTTGTGCCTTTTTAAGTTATTAATGCCTCATTTTAAATGTCAGGGCTCTCCGAATGCTAGCAAGGAGGTGTAACTTTGAGCTACTTTGAGCTGGATAACGGTGGAAAAAGCGATTTATCAGGGCAAATTATGCCCCGTGTCACCCAGTCTGAAGGGTGTTTGGACAAACTGTTAAAATTTCTGGATCTCAGAATGCTGTGGAAGAATATAGGTGTGCTATTCATCAAAGGTAAGTACTGTTTTACTACACAAAAAGTCCATTTTACACTGGAGTTCTATTTAAAGGTTGTATCATGAAGCTGCATTCAGTGTTAACTAAATTTTCTTTTACAAAAATCTTTTTTCCTCATCACATGGCCCAAAATTTAACTGATTAGTCAAAACATGGTTTGTGTCTGAGCTGATTCTACACTAGAGCTATTGTAGGCTGGTGTAGTTAATAATAATAGATTTTAACAGAAGTCTTCTATACTTCTATCAGTTTTATTATTCTGAGAATACTGTTCACCAAACAAAGAGCTCTAGACCCCTAGTGGGTCAGTATTAATCTGCTTCCAAATAAACGCAAGGCAAATCCTGTTTTCTCTTTTGCAGAATGTCTTAAAAAGTGCAAAAGAGCCGTATCAGAAGCAGGTTTGATATACATATGCATTTTTTTCAATATGACTTCTGAATTAGTAGTTATGGATATATTTGTAGCCCGTATAAAGATACTCCATATACACCTGTATATATCCCAACTCCCAACATCAGTACTATTACACACAGTCATATCTAAATATTATGACCACCGACTTGCTTCTACACTTAGTGCCAATTTTTCTGTGCTGGTATAAGTGGATCAGACACAGCAGTGCTGCTAGAGTTTTTAACCCCCAACAGGCCAGGTTTTTGTCAACTGTCTGCCTGACATTACACCAGTAAATCTTGAGGATTTCCATTCAAGCATTACATAAAAAGCTTTCATGATTGATAAGGAACATTACTGAAAAGTATAATTGTAATTGTAATAAAAAAAATGTAAAAATAAATATAAATCTGCTAAAATATAATGAATAAAATCGACTGAATTTTATTTAAAAAATCTATATTTTCCTGAATACAAATTAATTTAGAGTAGAGAGTGAACAGGCAGCTTCCCGCCCAAATGCTCTTTAGGACATTTTAAAGCCCTGTAATGTAAATAACTTATTTTACTGCAGAAAAAAAAGGGTTTTGTATCACCTACACCTGTAGCCTGTATATGATACAAGGCATGTTAAGGGGTTAAACACTTACTGTCCACTCTATTAGACACTACTACCTATCTGCTCCACCTTGTAGATAAAGTAAATTCAGAGACAGACTGGTGGACTTTTCTCAGTCCAGCAATGACACGGGTGTTTAAAAACTCCAGCAGCACTGCTGTGTCTGATTCACTCGTACCAGCACAACACACACTACTAACACACCACCACCATTCCAGTGTCACTGCAGTGCTGAGAATGAGACCCCAGCACCCAAATAACAGCTGCCCTGTGGTGGTCCTGTGGGGTCCTGACCACTGAAGAACAGGGTGAAGGATAATTAAATAAATAATAAAAAAAAAACTATGCAGAAAAACAGAAGGACTACAGTTTGTAATTGTACAATCTTTCTCCTGGTTCAGTGGATCTGATCAAATAGACAAAGAGTGTAGAAACAAGGAGGTGGCCATAATATTTTTAATAAAACTGTGTATTATGAATTAATCTGACACACTTTCCATAATGTAAAGGCAAATTTGGCAGGCTGATTACCTTTGGAGTAAATGTGAAAGCTGTGCAGATCAGGAAAAGGACATTTAATCATGGCCAAGCTCTGTTCTATCATACACTGAACCACTCAGCTTGATCTCCAGGAATTCAGCTTCATGTTATAACCATCATGTGGACACTTACTGTACATTTAACAGGAGCCATGCCTGACCACATACCTTTCATTCATCGCAGCAATCCCTCGCCAGCATTAACAAAGACACAAGGCAGCATGAGTCAATCTACACATTACAGCGGCCACAATCCTACATTTCCCATTAACTCCCTCACTGAGGTCACTGCATAATGTACATGCCAATGAACTTACCAGGGTTTACTTGTTTACTGGCTTACGATCACAAATTCACTCAGAATTCCATCGATTTTTCTAAAATGATTGTTTTTAATAATTAAATGCTCATAACTGTTCACAGTGGTGGGGAATGGAAAATGAGGTTTTCACGCCTTAAAGCTCAGACCAAAGTCTGAACCAATGTGCATATTTGTAATACACTGAACAAATTTGGGCCAGTTATTTTAGGCTTCACAATGCAGTTTAGAGAGCACTAGGAGTGGGTTATATAGCCCTAAAATAATAATCACAATATTTCATGGTGATACTCTTGGCCATATGACAAAACATTGTATTAAAAAAAATCATTTCAAGAACACTACTGCAACAAAATAAAAATTAAATTTTATTATTGCAATGCATACTATATTAAATTTGCAGCCTTTCTAAACTGAAAGAAGCATTTATGAGTGGAGAAGGGATAAAATATTGTGTTTATTGGTACCATTTAATAGTGTGCTGGAATGACCATCCATGGTAAACGTAATATATTCATTCTAAAAACTGGGGTGTCAAGTTGCTTTTCGCAGGAGTTCTTATGCCCACGTCACACGTCTTTATGTAATTGCGTCACATGCACAGCCTTTAAAAGTGATCGGTGCAATTACCCACTCTCACCAGAGAGGGCCCTAAATCCCCCAAATCCCAAAATTTACAGACATCAGCTTTAAAAAATACAAGATTTTTATAAGATTTGTAACAGAAGTAACGAATATCTAGGTTTAAAGTAAATTAAATGATACTGGACAGATATAATATGTCTCTAGATTATATATCTAACTGTCTAGTAGATATATTATAGGAAATGAGAACAGTGTAAATTCTTCCATTGCTAAAACAGCAAAAAATTAATACACTCATATAATAAATATGGGTGGTTGATATGGTATGATGTTTCAGGGTATAATATTGTTTACGATATTGAAAAATGTTGGCAATGATATTGAGTGCGAAACGATATGGCACACTCCTAGTGAGCACACTAAAGATCTTAATCTAGCTAGCTTTGCTTTCTGTGGGCACATATGTGGACTACATTTCCCTGAATGTTGTCAGGTCAGCAAATTGCCTATACAGTGATGTGAGTTTTGCCTCCCTGCAAGGATTTGACTTCCCTCTATGTGCACACTCTACGTGCTTTCATGTCTGTTTATAAATAATGGCTATTCTACAGTTACAGTAGATACGGTGATCTGCTTCTACTGCTGCGTGACTCAACTACACAGAAAGACGAGTCGGATTTCAGAACAACACCAGTTCAATCCATAATGATGCACATAAATGGGAGATATATTGGTCCGAAAGCCTGAATCATCTAAAAAAAATGATTTTACACTGCAGATGAACCGAACCATTATGAATCACCCTTCATGGTCAGACTAAATGTTGGACAAATTTGAAAAGTCTGAAAGTCCAGACCAAACAAGGTAGATGTGAAAGCACCATTATTGCCCTCTCACAAAGTAATTACACCAAATAGTAATAAATGAACTATTTGATGTCTAAGACAAAGATTTACCATCATCTGAGAAGATTTTGACCTTATAATACATTCATGGTGGAGGAATACGTTCACAGCATTAAAGAAAATAGTCCCTAAGTAAAATGATTTTGCATAAATTTGCCACTTATTTATTTTACCATCAAAAGCAATAAATACTACTGTATGAAACTGGGAAAACATGAAAACATTTTAGATTATAAACAAAATGGCTATATTAGTGTTGTAGTTATGGTAACCCCTTGTTCCCGTCAGCACCACTGTAAATCAATTAGAGTTACCAAGTGTCTCAACATGAACCATTTTACACCAAACCCCTATTTTGAATTATGCAGCTTTTTTGAAAAATTGATGGAATTCCCTTTTCAAGTCAACAGCACAGGCCCTCAGAGTGTTAACACGAGTTAACATCCATACAGCTATGAAAGAAATATGATTCTCTCTCATTATTTCAATTCTGCAGGCACTTGATGCAGCCTTCATTGGTGCCGGCATGCTGCGCTACTCTCCATTTGAAACCAAGGCCAACAGGCTGCATGCCTGCATGCTGTACGTTCGCCCCATGCTAAAATGGCGCTGCTACGTCCAGACTTTCCCTTTAAATCAAGCTCTTAAAGGGACGGCCCGCTCCGACAACACACTGGTGCAAGAGAGAGGGGAAAAAAATAAATAATTATAATCACCCCTGGGTTTTGCTTTAACAGTTGCCATGGAGACCGAGAACATGGGGAACATTTCCAACCTTGGTAAGAGTAAGAGACAGACCACCACTGAGCCACTGGAATCGGGGAAATGAGGGATGATGTCCTTTCTTTCTGTCTCTCATTTTCTTAGACAGTATGTGGCAAAATTGAGACAAGAAATGCCAATATGATGCCATAGGGACTAAACAAGCTAAACATGGACTTTTTTTATTTATCTGAAAATATATATTTATATGCATCTACAAAATTCATAAGATTAAATCTGTTTAACATACACTCATCGTTAAAAAAATAGCTGCACTCAGAAAGAACCAGAAATGACAGCAAAGAAACTTGGTGGGTAGTCATGCTGGACTGTCAAGTCATCTTCAGTGAAAACCCCACTTTTATCTTGGTGGTGATGACAGTTTGCTGACAGAACGCACCAGAAGGCCTGGTGTTGTCATGGTGTGGGGAGTAATTTTATACGTTGCCAGATCACCTTGTGTTCAGATCATGGTCGTTAATTACGTTAATGAGGTGGCCCTTCCTTTTTTGAACTCACAATTTGTGCTACGCCAACAGGACAATGCTCGTCCACATACTGATGCATCTTGAAAGCTTGCTCTGAAGACAAAGGTGATATGCCATGGCCAACCAAATCATCAGATCAGATGTGTGGAAATGCTCCATCCCTACCGCAAAATCTGCAGGAACTGTGAGAATATTCAAGCTGCATATAATGGATTATTGCAGGAGACCATTAGGAACCTCTACAACTCCATGCAGAGACGTCTCAAATGTTATATCAAATGTTGTTTTACACGTGTTATACACTGTAATTACTGCACGTATAGAGACGCCCATATCAGTCTAAATTTGTTATTATTTACTGTTCTTCCTACCGAAGAGTATTGACTGACTCTGACTGAGTCTTGGTTTCTCCTAAGGTTTCTTCCTCCTAATGTAAAGGAGTTTTTCCTTGCCACTGTGTCACCATAATAATTTATATCTCTGTGGTGCTGCTCATAAAAGGAATGGATCCGTTTTCTTTGTAAAGCTGCTTTGTGACAACTTCTGTTGTAAAAAGCGCTATAGAAATAAAATCAAATTGAATATTCAATGTGACCCTTTCTTTTGGGTGCAACTATTTCTTTGACAAAGAATGTAGTTGTGCTGTTTAGAAAAAAAAAACTACAACTGAAGTCACGTGACATAGAGGCAATGGAGAAGATACTGTACCTTCTCAAACTCCTTTTTGTCCACATGCTCGTTCCCATCAATGTCAAGCATTTTGAAAGCGATGTCAAATCCTGTCTGCGGCTCTGCAATCAATCAAACAAAGCATTTGTTTCAGTTGTTTAGTGAACAGAGTGGCAGCCAGAAGCTTTTCTGGAACATTTACCATCCCAGAGATGTCCAGTGCTGTATGTGGGACACAACACTGCTGCTGACTTTTGCTCTAACCCTAATTCAACACACCAGATCCAGCACAAGAACAAAGATCTACTGGGGCATTTGAATTCCAGGTTTAGGTGAGTTAAATAAGAGATGACTGATTTAAACTCCCAGCTAAGATGGATCTTCATACTACTTTAAATAAACATTCAGATGGCAGAGCTCAGTCAGAACTAGTCTTTAAAAAATAAACTGTTTATCAGACTCTGTATGAACAATGGCAATGTTCAATGTTCAATAACGAGATTTTGGTATACACAGCACTGGAAAATTATTAAGCGACCACTTAAAAATGAGTTTCTTTGATTTTACCAAATTGAAAACCTCTGGAATATAATCAAGGAGAAGATGGATGATCACAAGCCATCAAACCAAGCTGAACTGCTTGAATTTTTCCACCAGGAGTGGCATAAAGTTATCCAAAAGCAGTGTGTAAGACTGGTGGAGGAGAACATGCCAAGATGCATAAAAACTGTGATTAAAACCAGGGTTATTCCACCAAATATTGATTTCTGAACTCTTAAAACTTCATGAATATGAACTTGTTTTCTTTGCATTATTCGAGATCTGAAAGCTCTGCATCTTTTTTGTTATTTCAGCCATTTCTCATTTTCTGCAAATAAATGCTTTAAATGAGTAACAATATTCATTTTACTCAAACATATACATATAAATAGCAAAATCAGGGAAACTGATTCACAAACTAAAGTGGTCTCTTATTTTTTTCTAGAGCTGTATAGTATACAAACGAAAGTATCCGAACACCTGCTCATTCATCAGTCATGGCTATTAAAGAGAGTTTTTACCGCTTTTGTTAAAGCATCCATCTCTACTGTACAGGGGAGGCTATCTATTAGACTCTGAAGCATTGCTGTGAGGATTTAAGTGCCGTCAGCAACAAGAGCATTAGCAAGGTTCGAATGAACTCCCAACTATCAAAAGTTTTAAGATGCTGTTTAGAACAACTCAAGGTTTTACATTGTGTACAAGAGGCATAGAACCATTTAAACATTTAAACAATATTTTAGTTGAGATTGTTCTGTGCAAAACCACTGCCTTTATGAAATAACCTTCTGAATAACCTCTTTTGTAAGAGTGTTTGGGTGGTGTGTTGCATTTCTTTATTTCATGGTTAACCTCCCCTCAAGAGCTGGTTCTTTGAGGAAGCATTTGTGCATGAGATATGAAAGTATTATTTTTTTTACTTTTTTAAAGTCAAGGTCCAAGAAGCATTCTTAAATCGGTTTAGAATATTTGTAGAATTGAAGAATGTGAAAGAAATTCAAACTTTTAAAAGGTTCTCCACACTAACAGGCCTGTTTAACAAATGTCTTTTTATAGAAGCAAGAGTTCTATAGCATTGGTCAAATAACCCTTTGTTTAAGAGTATAGTGATATTTAGTGGTTTGCGGTTTTGGCCGTTTATAACTCGAGTGCAGGGTATAGTGAAGGAAGTGCCACAGATGACTGACTGCCTCTCAGTTAAGTCTCAATAGTGCTACAGTCACTGTCATAAATGCAGCTCACACGAAGGAGCTGTGCATCCACAACTGTAGCAAGTAACAAACATGATTAGCAACAGTCACTGTCAGAAATGCAGAACTTTCTGATTCATCATTACTATCATTATTCAGAACATGAGGGAGCTGTGTGTCCACAAACTGTTCTTCAAAATGACAAAACCAACATATAGGGTCAGTTTCTGAGACATTAATTAAAGTGGCTTTGATGATTCTAAATGATTAGAATCTATCTAGAGGCTGAAACACCAGCCAGCAGAGTTTTAAAAAAGCACAAACAGAGATGAGTAAGGCCCCAATCCATTTCACCCCTGTGCCCTACCATCTAGCCCCACCCTGCTGTTTTGCGTGTGCATGCCTAGGGGTAGGGTGTTTCGATTCTTGTTAGGGCTTCATGTCCCTTTAAACAGAGATTTTTCAGAGGCACACTCCAAACAGAGAACAATGAGAAATCCCTAGCAAGATGGCAGCACAAGCAACCAAAGAAACTCATAATTTAAGTATTTTCTTTGTAAAAAAAAAATATTGATTACCACATTATTTCCATAGTTTAATGAGTAGTTTCAATGTTTTATAGCCATTTTCAACTTAACAAGCACAATAAAAAAATCGCTAGCTGTTTGTCTTACTAGCAAGCTAGATAGTTAGCTAACTTTCCCCTTTTTTTTTTTTTTTTTTTTTTTTTTACTTTTATTTATTGCAAAGTCCTGGTGCCAGTCCTTATTCTGTATCTGCTAGACCTAAAAAATTAAACTTACTGACAATGACTAAATCATATGGTTAATGTGGAGGCTTTCCTTTTTTATAATGAATGGTAAAGTTAGTACAGTTTCTCTTTGTTTAAAATTATTTGTGAGGGTAAACTAATCAATGTTTTTAATGAGCAGAGTTTATTATTCAGTTATTGTAGAACCAAAATAATTTTATTCAAGAAGTCATTTACACTGAACTCCTAGATATACAGTCCACAAACACTGTACAGCAATGCAAATAATGGAATTCATAGCACTAAATGACAAGACAGTTTCTGTAATCTTAAAGGTTTAAACATATATATTTTATCAGAGCTCAATGTAAAGAGTACAAACCAGAATTCACCAGAATGATTTAATCTCATGTCGAGGCCCATGTGCAGCTTATTACAAACCAGACCCTAGCCCATACAAACACTAAATACATTTTTTAGTTTGTAAAAAGAAAATGCTTGTCAAATACCATAATGCAATTGTTATGAGATTTGAGGATCTGACGTAAATTAAAACGTATTTAACATAGACTGCCTGGCCAAAAAAGGCCTCTACCTGGATTTAATGGTCGTAGATATGTTAATCTGTTTCAGAAGGGTCAAATTATTGGCCTGCATCAAGCAGGGAATGGGGATTGCTAAAACTACTAAAATCGTAACAGTCTAATACATTACTAAAGAGTGGAAGGACAGTTGAGAAACATCATCTTCAAATTTCTTAAATGATTGTGATCAGCAATTACTTAACCATTTGGTGAAATCAAATTGTAGAATAACAACGCTAGTACTCAGGGATATGTTTAATAACTAAAGTAGGAGCATTTCCACACAGACGATGCGAAGGGAACTCAAGGGATCGGGACTAAACAGTTTTGCACTTATCAGTGGCCTCCGCAGAGTCCAAACCTGAATCCTATTGAGAATCTTTGGGATGTACTGAAGAAGACTTTGCGCAGAGGTCCTAATCTCCCATCATCAGTACAAGATCTTGGGGGAAAATAAACACAACTCTGGACAGAAATACATTTTGTGACGTTGTAGAAGCTTGTGGAAACGGTGCCACAGCAAATGTGTGCCAAAGGCAGTCCGTGTGCGATCTCTTTTTGGGCCAGGCAGTGTCTATTTTATGGGAGAATTGGAAAAATCAGAATCAATATGTCCAAATAAAATGAAAAAAAAAAAAAAAAAAAAAATCAGACATGACAACTTAAAGTTCACCATTTCAAACAACATAATCTATCTTATTATTTTTAACAAATGTTACTTAGCTATGAATCTAATTTACTTACATATCGTATTGTATATTGTGACAAGAGGGGCAGAGGGGCACGTCACCCCTCTGCTCATTGAGCTCCACTGGCTACCAGTTGCTGCTCGCATCAAATTCAAAGCTCTTACAATGGCCTACAAGGAGATGACAGAACAGGCTCCTTCCTACCTGCACTGATCACTCCTGAAGGCTTACGCTACCTCCCGGCTGCTGCTCTCCTCCAATGAACGTCGCCTCGCTTTGCCAAACACTCACACAAAGCAATCCAGACTGTTCTCATACAGAGTTCCCCAATGGTGGAACAAACTACCTTCCACTACCAGATCAGGAGAATCTCTCACTATCTTTAAGAGACTCCCGAAGACAGAGCTCTTCAAAGAGCACTTACTCTCCTAACACCTCTAACACACTAACTACTTCTAACCCCATTTCCTTCTTCCCCTCCTTCACTTCTCTATCCCTTTATTTCCCTTCGACCTCCTTTGAGCCCTATCTAAAATGGTTTATCTTAATTCCTATTACTTTTGTACTTCATTATTGTAAGTCGCTTTGGACAAAAGCGTCTGCCAAATGTAATGTAATGTAATTTCTCTTAAGCATATCAGAAGAGTAGTTTTCTTTTAAAGAACACCCAGACCTAATTGGGTGCTATTTACATGTGAGCTCTTTGGACTGGTTTGTTAGACTAGATCAGCACTTATTTTAAACATAATCTATTCAGGATACTTACTGGTGAGAATGGTGAGGAGGAACAGGTACTCAGTGTAGGAGATCAGTCCTGTTATAAGAGAAGTAAGGTAGAATAAATAACCTAAACCCTATAAAATCTTAAGTCACAGACATCACCAGTAATAAAGGAATATGCACAATCTCAATATAAACTGAATGTGTGACTAATTTCAGAACAATGTATTTACATTACTACACATACATTACATGGACAAAAGTTTAGGGACCCCTGTTCATCCATTGTTACTTCCAATACTTTTTTACAAGACCTTGGAACTTTGCTGTAAGGCAACCTGACTGGACTGTGTGCACTTAGTCCTATATACAGAAAAGGGTGCAGCACTGTGTGTTGTATAATCATCATTAAGTCACATTTTTGAGACTTGTGTCACATTCTTTAGTTTTGGATCAGATGGGATAGACTTTCATTTAAATCTTGTTCAAATATTCAATCGTAAGCCCAATATCCTCAATCAATCATGTAAATTGGGGGGAGAAGGTACCATTACAATTCTTTAGTTACAGGTCAAATAATTCAGACATTCAGATGCACAGTCACAATAAGATATGTAATTTTATATTCTATAACTTTAGTCTATGAGTGATCATACTGCCATTGCTCACTGGTGTATATAGTAGTGTGAATTCTATATGTGTGTGCAAATATTGAGTGAGATGCATATTATCACATGCACATACAGTACCAAAGGTTTCAAAGGTTTCTTCTCATTCAATTTTCTTTCCCTACATTGTAAATTGATACTGTCTTTGTATTGTATAATACTAGTAAGTCATCCAGACTATGAAGGGACACATAATGAATCATGCAGTAAACCTAAAAGAGTTATACAACCAAAATACTCTGTGAAGCATTTAGGTGCTCTTATCTGGGGTACTGTTAACTTGGAGTTACTGAGGCTGGTAACTCTGATAAACTTATCCTGTGCAGCATAGGTAACCCTCGGTTTTCCTTTCCTGGGGTGGTCCTGATGAGAGCCAGTTTCATCATAACATTTTTGATGATCTTTTGCGACTGTACTTGAGGACAGTTTCAAAATTCTATATATTTTTTTTAATTACCTGACCTTTATTTCTTCAAGTATTTATTTCTTTACTTAGTTGAGTAGTTAGTTCCATAATTTCTCAAATTATTCTATTCACTGTATACCAACTTTACAACTGATGATCTCAAACACATTAAGAGGCAAGAAATTTAAAACATTAACTCTTGACAAGTTTAGGTGACTCTACCTCATAAAGCTGACCGAGAAAATGCAGCCAAGATGTGCAAAGCTATCATCTATACAAGAGGTGCTATTTTAAAGAATCAAAATATAAAACATATTCTGCTTTGTTTTACACTTTCCTGTTTTCTAAATAATTCCATATGTTTTTTCTTCATATTATACAATGCAGAATATTTTTAAATAATGGAAACCACTGAATTTAAGGTGTGTGTCCAAACTTTAGACTCATACAGTATCCATCTACCTACCACCATCTCCGATTCCTCTGAAAAGGTTGCTTCCAGCCTTTGCTTTAGAAGCCACGTTCAGCATCTTCTCCACATCCTGTAAAGAAGCCAATCACGTTACAGCACCAGTGTCAATGACAAAATTTCTGTATATAAATAATAAATACTGCTTTCCTTAAACTAAGTTATTTACATGTACTGCACATGTCTACAGGTCAAAAAAGTCAGAACAGACTCTAGAGCAGTGAAAACATGATATGTGGTTTGAGTCACGCTTCTCTATCTGGCACTCTGCTGGACGAGTGTGGGATTGGTGGCTGCCAGGAGAACATTACCTGCATGACTGCACTGTGCCAACTGTAAAGTTTGGTAGAGGAGGGACAATGCTACATGGTTGTTATTTAGGGGTCAGCCTAGGCCACCTAGTTCCTGTGAGAGGAACGATTAATGCTTCAGCATACCAAAAAGGTCTAGACAATTGTATTAATTCAACATTATGGAAACAGTTTAGGGAAGGTCCTCTGCTGTTCCAGCATGACTGGGCACCAGTGTAAAAAAGCAAAGTCCACAATAAACATAAGCTACTTTAGAAGATATAAAACCAGCACAACACAACAAGATTAAAACAATTTACCTTTAAATTAATTAAGAAGAAACAAAAATGTCAGAATTTAGTTTATACTTACCGACTTGGTCAGATGCTTGTTTTTAAATTTACCTGCATTAGGGAAAACATAAAGGTCTTAGAGGACAACCATGAAATTCTGAATAACTGGTGTGTCAAGCTGTGTTTTGTCACATTTAAAACATGTATTAAACGTTTATGTATCGGCATCTTCAGATTATACATGATCACATTTAAACATTGACATATCTGCCCATAATTCCCATATAAATCCATCCCTTATATGGAGAGCAAAAATGTCTATTCATATTACTTTCTATTCTTCATGTTAAAGACTTGTGCATACTCTCTGGCCAACTGTGTGCAATTTGTTTTTAACCAAGCTTTCCATGTTTTTGCTTCCCTCCTGTTTTTTTTTTTCATTTGCATTCCTTTGTAGAAATCTGTTTACACTTTGACATTAACAATTTTGAAAATTCTTATATACCCATGGCAAATTATACTGACCACAATTCCCTTAATAAATAACAAATGAAGAAATATCCAAGGAGATAAATCCTGTGTGTGTGTGGTGTCCAGTCACTCACGTTTCACATCATCCAGCATGATGGAGTAGAGGAAGTCTCTGGGTGTCATATACAGCTCCTCCTCATAAATCACGGAGGCAAACTGGTTAAAACGCAAACGCCGCATGGGGACCAGAGGGACTGGAGCCACTTCATCCTTTTTGCCCCAGAACACACACACACAGACAAACACAGACACAGGTGATATAAAAAAAGCATACAGAACTTTTTGTAATTGCACCATGACAACTATATTCTTAAAGGGTCAGTTTGACAGAAAAACTAATTTAAATGATTGGTCATCAACTCCAAATGCAGTTCAGCCTGGACATGATTGTAATTTGATATGTGCTACTTTAGTTTACAACCAGAGATGTTCATCAGGCCATGGCTACTAACAAACACTGGACTTGTCACCTCCATATAAACTTACCGAAACCTAACAAAAGCATGTATTTGGTACAAACACTGGTTTTCACTGTTTTTTACACTTTTTAACACCACATAAATGAAACACCCTAAATATTATTTTTATGTTTTTGTCTTGCTTTTCATAGAAAAGTCTATTACAAATGAAAATATGTATTGACCACTGAACATTTTGACACTAAAGCAAAATATGATGTGAAATAAAAAAAAGTCATGCTTTAGTATAAATTATTCAGTCTTGTCATCTTTGGAAAAATTGTGTTTATGTTTTCCCCCCATTTTCTCCCCAATTTACACGCCCACTTACACAACCCACTCAGTAGGACTCCCCTTTCACTAGTGATGCCCCAACACCAGGAGGGTGAAGACTAACACATGCCTCCTCCAATACATGTGAAGTCAGAGTCCGCCTCTTTTCACACTGCTGCTGATGCAGTATTTCCGAGTAGCCAGCGAAATTACACCTTTAAACTAAAGACTGTATTAGTTGAGCAGCCCATTCACTTTTTAACAAAGTAAAAAAGTTAAGTTAAAAAATTATATAACATACAAGTAATATTTTGAATTATATGTTGTGTCTTTATATCAAAACTGCATGTGCTGTAAGTTACAGCACTAACTGCCCATTACTGCCTACATATATGCATATACTGTTATACATGCATTTGTTTTCTTTATTTAATATTTACTTTTGCATGGTTTTATATATGCATCTCATTTGTCTACAATATGAACCGATACATTCATTCTACTTTATTATCCTTATTTACCAACATATTCACTATTTTGCACTTGTGGTTAGATGTAACTGCATTTCACTCACTTGTGCGTGTACTTTCTCAATGACAATAAATGAATAGATGGATGGATCGATGGATAGAAAGATGTCAACGGTCACATCTCGTCTAAAATAACGCTAGCCAATTTAGCTAACCTTTAACCTAGCTACTAGTTCTCAGGTGTCAGGTAAAATGAATGTTCCTGAGGAACCAGGTGAGTAAAACCCGTTAAACCACCAAACTGACTGTGTTTACCTGAGACCAGACTAATTAAACTCCACACACACAGCTACAGTATCCTCCTGAACTGTTTAAACTGAGATTAAGAGGAAACTCAGGAAACTGAGTGCCCCTGATCTGCTGTGAGAGAGAGGGAGCGGTCTGACAGTCTGATAAACACACTGACTGAACTTCAGTACTTTACCTTCTGCAGCTCAGAGCACACAGCCCGGGGGAACACGCTCCAGCGCGGCTCTCCCCCATACCGGAGAACACCACCCGCTACCAGACAGCCCACGAGCCCCCCGCCCACAGCGGGGTATATACTGATATTCCTGACCGACCACGACCGCCTCAGAAAGTTCCTCAAACTCAGAGACAACCTGCCCCACGCCGCCATTTCTACAGCGGGAAGTTTCACTGTCCGCTGAGGCGGAGTCTCACACCAAACTACAGACCTGCAGCGCCATCTGTCGACTCAAATGAGCTGCGACATGCCTACACTCAGCTTACTGTACTTCACAGTTACACACAGGTTCTCAGTGTGGCAGACATCCCAAGCTGCAAAAAATAATTTCAGGAGGTACCCCCGGACCTGAGTATATACATTAAAACTAACCTCAACATGCCTTTTGCAATAATTTAGTCCCCCGTGGGCAGTACTAAAATCTCTATTTAATTTTATTATTTTTTTTTTTACCAGACATGGATATAAAAAGGTGAAATTCGTTTTGATGGGAGCCATGATGCTCCTGAAGCCATCCCAAACGTTCACTCGAATTACAGAAATCGTGAGCACGAATTGCAAATCGTTCACTCGAATTGAAGAATACGTGAGCATGAACTGCTATATCGTTCACTCAATTTAATTTTTTTTTTATCCGTACAATATGACATAAATTAGTCTTTATTTTTAAAATCCACTATTATGTCACAGAACATGCATTTTTCAGATATCCCTTTGTAAGGAGCATAATAAACAATATACATATTGTTTGGCCTACTGTTTATTAAGCTAATGTTAATGATGTATCAAGATGGCATATAGGCTAATAAACGCTTGTAGTTAGCAGTTAGTTGTTAAAGGGAGATCTAAAGAAAGCTGGTCTGCGTCCAGAAGTTCCTCCTTTTTAATGCTGATACTACTCCTCCCCGCTGTGACCCAGAAACTGACTTAGTCACGCCCTCCTCCCGCTTGTCCAAATACCGGAGGAGACAAAAGAAGTGGCTTTAAAATCATCTTCAAAGCTTTTTTTCCAGCGGAGGATACACCATAGTATCCTACCCAGAATGTCCTTTAGGGATTTTGGAGTGACATCACTGTGGCCACGCCCACAGAGCACATGAGCACAGGTTTTTACTTTTTTTTTATGTGTACAAACAGGACAACTTATAAAAACTTACAAACACTCATAAACTGTGTTGTTTGTGCTGACCAATCACCGCTCTTTCTCTCTATTCCTCCTCCTCCTCTCACCCCTCCTCCACCTTCTTGCAGGGTAGAAGAGGAGAAGACAGAGTTGCCAGGATCGCTGTTTTACCTCCAAATTGGGCTTGTTTGAAATTCCAGTCGCGGTGTGAAAATTCAGGAGTGGCGAGGTGCGTTTTTGGGCTACTTTTTAAAATTACGCGGCCGTCAAAAATAAAAACACAAGAAGGAGCGTGTTGCCTTGGATGTTACGTCAACACGGCAGGCAAAGGTGGACAAGTCCACACTAAAATCTTCCTTGGATGGATCACAATATAAACAGCAGATGAAAACATGAAAAAAATGTTAAAATGTTCATAATTTTTATAATTATGTTACTATTATGTAAAACTGTTCTAAAAGAACGAATAAATCACTAATTTTACAATATTATTAATGACTTTCTGATAAATAGCAATACTGATCCTAAAAACTCAAAATATTCGTGGTACACTCAAAGTTGTTTTGCCATCTGCTTCGTGTGACAGACAGATATTTGGGGCTAGTTTTAGCTTCTGAAGGGCGTGTTTTAGACTGACTTTGGGCTGGATATTTTTGTTGGACCTGGCAACCCCGCTAGAAGTAGAAATCTTTACTTTACTTTCACTTTGTCGCTGCCCCATTGAATCGAGCTAGATATCTGTGCTACCGTTAACCTGCTAGGAGCCGTTATACTTTATGTTCTATATCCAGGAATGTGGTGCTTACACCCGAAGAAACGATGGACAGACAGGATAAGAACCGTGATGCTCGTCGCAGTGCATCTCCTCAGTGTCTTTTCTGAATCGTCAGGTAGGAGGAAGTTACAGTTTGGCTTTGTTCTCTTTTGTCAGATTTTTTCTAGATGTGGGAATTGTACCTACTAATTTACCCTATATGTGAGTTTACACGAACAGCTTTATGTCTAAATTCCGCTTGCACTTAAATACTTAACCTAGCTACTGGGCATAAAAATGGCTGGCGCCTTTGGTAAAGCCCCTTGCTTCTCATGAGACATACGCCCACTAAGTAACTAAGTGGGGTTTCTCATGTGCTCAGCACTTTTATGATGTGGAAACTTCAAAAGTACAGCAAAATAATATATATATATATATATATATATATATATATATATATATATATATATATATATATATATATATATATATATACATACAGCATGATGATTGTTTTCTCTCCTCTGAGAAGACTGTAGAAATGATGGGTTATGAAACATTGTCAACGACATAGAATTATTATATTAAGACAATAATCAATAATCACCAGATATGACTAATTTAACAATATTTACTTTATAATTACTATAGTAGCCCTACAGTAAAATGTAAAAATGATATCACAATTTTAAAAAAGTTGATGAAATCCTTGTTAATTAGCTCAGTGAGCACATGGATTTTGCATAATTTATTGTTATTAGGTACTGATCCCAAGATAGGTGTTGGATGATAATGAAAAATAACACTAGACTCTCACGAGGGGAGCTTGGGAAATGTTTTACTGAACAGAGTTGCAGACAAAAATAATTTTTAATTAATGTTATTAGAATTAATGCTATTATTAATGTTAACAGTGTAAAGCAAAGAGAGACTTGCTGTCCAAAGTTTTACAATTCAAGTACAGTACTGTATGTATTAAAACTAGTTACACATGCTGATGTAAACATTGTGATTCATTAGGCCTTTTTTGTATAAATAGAGGTGGTCACTGATTTAAAAGCATTTAAAGATATTACACACTTGCACACAACCCATTATATAACTATGCTAACTCACTAGGCAAGTCCAAACTAGTTCTGCATAAACGCCAATAAGCATTCCACAGCACCAGAGTAGGGACACAGACATGAGTACTCGAGAACATCTGGCATCCATTTGCTGAGTATATATATAAACTTTTATACAGGCTCTCGGCCTAATAGGAAGACATACAACATATTCATAAGAAAAGAAAAAAAAGATGAATAAGCATGTACAAACATACTATCAGTCATGACAGTCTTAAAAGGCAGCCATACCAATGCTTCCACATATATGATTGATCTCTGACAGAGCTGCATCTAGGGCTTGTGAGAACCCTTATAATACAGTTTTGAGACTTATCCAGACGACACATGAACTTAAACATTAGGTTCCTCAAGAGTGCCTGTAAAGTACCTAGTCCTGAGTCACAAAATAGTTTACTAGCACTGCAACTCCTAGGCTTTTTCAGCAATACCCTCAGCCAGCCATTATATACTACTTGAAATGTATGCAGGGTCTCTTTTTTGTAGCTGACCCATAGTGGGGCTGCACAGCAAAAATGCCAGTGTTAAATCAACTCGGAGAGTGTTAAATTTAACACTGAGTGAGTGTGTATATGCGTCCACTCTTTTCAGTGTTAATGTTACACTAACACTAGTGTTAATATTTTTACACTCAGATAGAGTTATTTTTTTAACACTATGGGGAATTAGCATTATCACTGACTAACACTTTCCTAGTGTCAAGTGTTAATATTTTTACACTCAGCCATAGTTGTTTCCACACTTTAAGGAGTTAAAAATCAACACATTTAAGTGTTAATTTTACACCACACTACTATATTTATACACTTACATCTAGTAATTTCAACACTGTTGGGAGTTAAAATCTAACACCAGCTAGTGTCACTTGTACTCTCCACTAGTGTCATTTTAATAAAATGTTACACTACTGTGTTTATTATACTAATAAACCCACCCACCCTTAACCAACACAACCACCCACTAAACCCATCTCAAAAACACACAAGGCAAAAACTTCTTTAGAAATTTTATCTTATTAAATGGCCACCACACCACATTAACAATTAACAGTTTGCATGGATTCACATATAATTACAATATGGAACAAGGTACACTTGATCATCTCTGTCATTTGAAAATTGCCTATCACAAGGTCTGTAATATAACAAATCATTTACAGAGATCACTGAGAAAACCTCATTTTTCTCCTCAATGCCAAATGCATTTAAATGCTCATCAAAAAAAAACATTTGAGACTTTACAAATCAAAAGATAGCCATTTCTGTCTTTAACAATGATACTGTCAATCCTGTTGAACAAGGGCATCTCATTTTCAACTCCAGTTATCACATACATCCCAACTTGATACTCTGTGCCATAGTTTTTGATCCAGGAAGTGGTGGAAACAGATGACTCATCAAACACTTCATTCAGCACCTCTCCACCCTCTATACTGCTGACCGGGACTTCTAAGATAGGACCAAACTGTAATCTCTGAAAAGTAAAGTTCTCAAAATGAAATGCCAACTGAGCCTGGTGTTTCTTAACTAGAGTCTTAGCAATATTTTTGAAGTTTTTTACAGATTTCTTAAAAAAATTGTGCTTCCCTTCAAACCGCATACACCAAATGTGTATTAGTGGCCCAATTCTTCTAATAGCGCTGGGGTAGTGGATCATATGGTGATGTTTGGGAATGAGATTGTGCTCTGGGTACATGGGAGTACAGTAGGCACGAAACAGACTTACTTTCACATCATCAGAACCGAAATGAAATTTTCTTACTAACATGTTTACTTGGACATACAACATTCGTCTCTGCCTATACATGTCAGCATCATCTTCCAACTTGTCATGTGCCCAAGATATTTTGTACTGCTTGATACACATACTGATTGCCCTGACAGCTAAAACGTTGAAAAGGGCACTTTATGATCCTCCTTGGCTCTACATATCAACACAAAACTCTTTTTTTGCATTGTACTGTACATCAAACTCAGCCCCAAACTCAGAGCACACATTCAGGAGCTGCTGAAACCCAACAGTGCTGGGGTACAGTTGTTAGCTAGTATTAGGCTGATATCTGCGTTCTGTTGTTCTGAGAGCATTAAATGATGTTATGTAATAACAAAATTTTGGGAGAAGGACCACGCCCGAACTCTACGTTCTAACTCCACCCCGTATCAATCAACCGTCCTATAAATACCTCCCCTAACTAACTACCTCTCGTGACGAAAACTTCGCATCAGTCGAATCTGCCGCACCCGCCTGCTAGCATTAGCTTGTTCTCCGTCATGGACCTTTAACTCACCGCCTCCGACGAGGACCTCTTCCCTCCTGGCCAGCCTGTCTCCACTCCTGCTCCACCTCGCCGGGCTCGTCGTCTGAATTCCGTAATCTCCATTCCGGCTACTCCTGGTTCTACTCCGGCTACTGCTTATTCTTCCTCCCGGGTCGGTCGTCCTCACCAGTGCACCCCCGGATCTCGGCACTCCCGCCGCTCTTCTCCCCCTTCCCCTACTCCACCTCGCCGGGCTCGTCGTCTGAATTCCGTAATCTCCATTCCGACTACTCCTGTTCTACTCCGGCTACTGCTTATTCTTCCTCCCGGGTCGGTCGTCCTCACCAGTGCACCCCCGGATCTCGGCACTCCCGCCGCTCTTCTACCCCTTCCCCTACTCCTCCTGCGCGGGCTCGCCGCTCCGGACGCCCGTCTTCCTCGGCCGGCCTCGGGCCCCTCTCTCGCATGTCCGATTGGACTGTTGTTAAGCTGCAGCGGGTTTTTGAAGGGCCGCGGCGTCCCTTTCCCCCGTTCTGCTCCAAAAGCGGAACTTTTCACTGGACCTCTGAACAGCGCACATGAGCCGCACCGGCGTCGCGGCCTGATGACGTCACCCGCTCAACTCGCTGCCGCTGCAGCTCTCGCGCCCCTGGCGCGGCACCAAATTCGCCTCAGCGCCTCGTCTCTCGTCTCTCTCGTCTCTCTTCCCCTCTGTCGTCCAACTCCCCCTCCCTCAGTCGTCCAACTCCCCCTCCCTCAGTCGTCCAACTCCCCCTCCCTCAGTCGTCCAAACCCCCTCGCCGCTGCTGCAGCTCTCGCACCCCTGGCGCGACACCAACTTCGCCTCAGCGCCTCGTTTCTCTCGTCTCTCTCGTTTCCCTCTTCCCCTCAGTCGTTCGAACCCCCTCTGTCATCCTCCTTCTCCATTTCTGCGTTCCTCCTGCTGTTCTCCAACAGTGTTGCCGACTTGCCAACGTAGTTTTTGTTTGTTATTGAGAGTTTAAATGAACACACGTGCTCTTCAGTTTCTCCTCAGCGAGCAGCAGGTGCTGCCGCGAGCCCCGCCCACGACACTCACAGCGCAGTCTCAGTCAGACCACACACTCACACCGCTCTTCAAACACGCTGCAACGAACTGCGCATACCTAAAGCCGCCGCTGACTGTCAAAAAAAAAAAAAAAAAAACTTAATCATGTAATTTACGTTAAAATGGAGTTATTTTCAGAAGTCTCTGCCTATTTATAAAAGCAACGGACGTAGTTCATTTGTTAGAGTTCATTTGTAACATTCTAACATTTAAGGGGTTTTCATCACGAATTGCAGCCAATGGCTACTTTCCTTACTGAGCAGTTGGCAACACTATTCTCCAACCCGTCCCTTCCAGCCAGCCTTTCTCCTTCCTTTACTCCGTCAATTCTCTTCCCGCCTCCTCTCTCGCCGTTTCTCACCGGGCTGCAGCACCCGCTCAGCTCCTTGCTGGAGCTTCATGACCTTCATTCTCTATCTACAGCGCCGCCCCCTCTCAGCTCGCGCTGCGGTTCATCTCAAACACTGGAACCCTGCTACATTCAAAGACGCCCCGGATCTGGAACTTCATTGACGTATGTTTGCGGGACGAAGCTCCCCATCCCGCGATGGGCCTGGCTGTCTAAGGCTGACGTGGTTTCGGCTTTCAAAA
This sequence comes from Astyanax mexicanus, assembly GCF_023375975.1. Lineage (NCBI taxonomy): Eukaryota > Metazoa > Chordata > Actinopteri > Characiformes > Acestrorhamphidae > Astyanax > Astyanax mexicanus. The sequence goes on from NC_064408.1 coordinate 33,844,263, forward strand.
TCCTCCCTCTCCATCCTCCCTCTCCATCCTGACTCCTGGCGCCTTTTCAGAGTCCGTTTTTCAGTTCACCTTGCTTCGGGTGCAAAGTAACCCCAAGCTTCGATTCCTTTGCTAAGGCGCTCTGCTGGATTTGCTTAACACGGGCCCCAGTTCGTGCTCCACCTCCTGGGTAACTTCGTCGTCGGTCCTCCTTCCTCGCCCCTCTTGATGGGTCTTGAAGCCACGACCAGCGCTTTCACTCGCCTCCGTGCCCCGCCGTCGGAGAACTCCGTTGGTCCCTCCACATCTCTCGAGTTTCTTGGGATCTTTCTGGACTCCGCCTCCTTTCAAGCCTCCCCGCCCGTACCTAGCACCGTCTTTCCCCCCCTCGGCCACTTTATTCACAACCCAAAATCTAACCCAGGGTCGTTCTTTCATTTCCCGTCTCCTCCGCTTGGCTTTTCGTCCGAGCCCTCCACCATTCGTTATGCTCAACTGATACTGCACGTCAGAGCTCCATTTCTGGCTGTGCCTCCTCTGCAATCGACCGGGTTTTTCTTCTACGCCAACGCAGCTTCCAGCTCTTTTGATATCAAGCTATTCACAGATGCCGCTCCTTCCTCTGGTCGCTTCTGCTTGGCCGGAGAACTTCATGTGCTCCGCCGCGCAGCCGCGCGATTCTTCTGCGCTCTCTGGACTTATATGCGGTCTTCGTCGCTGCCCTCCTTTGGGGACATGAATGGTCAGGAAAATCAATTTTACTCCATTCAGACAATCTCGCCGCGGTCCACATCAACAAAAGTCGATCAAAATCGCTAGACATAATGCCTTTTATCCGTCGCCTCACTTGGCACTCCATTAAGCATCAGTTTATAATTAAAGCTGTCCACATCCCAGGTTTATCCAACTCTATTGCTGACTCTCTTTCTCGCTTTCAATTCCAGAAATTCAGATCCTTGGCTCCGCATGCAGACTGCAACCCAACGCCGGTACCTCCATTTTCACTAACTACACTACACCTAACCCCCGTCTGAACGAACTAATCCTCCAAGCACAACAAACCATCCTTTCAGCCGTTTCCCCACAGACACTCTCTACTTACTGGTCAAGCTGGAAAGCATACAAAAATTTCCACTCCACACATAATATATCTTTCCCTTCTCATCATCCATCCGTAATAGCAGCTTATATTACTTTCATTCACACTCAACATTCAGCCCGTTCCTCATCACTCAGAGTCCATCTGGCAGCTATCAATTTTTTCACTAAACTAATTACTGGCATACCACACCCTTCCTCTAATCACCCTCAAATTTCCCTTCTCCTGAAAGGAATCCAAAAATCAGAAACTCCATCCTCACACGAACGAGCTCCCATCTCACCAGAAATCCTCCATCGTTGCATTCAAACCCTCCGATCAGGCTTTTACCCTCCGACAACATCCTCCACGCTCCAATCGCTATTTCTCCTGGCATACTTCGGATTCCTCAGATGCTCAGAATTCACTTCACTAAAAATCTCCCTCAACTCCTTTTCATACCCCCTCATATCAGATCTCAGCATCCTGGACTCGGATACTCTCACCTTTAAAATCAAGCGAAGCAAAACTGACCAACTTGGCAAAACCACGATCCTCCATCTGTTTAAACTTGACTCACCCCTCAGCCCGTGCGAACCACTCGTCCACCACCTAAATCTCCGGCTCTCTCAACAAGCATCACCTTCGGATACTCTGTTCACTACGGAATCTGGTAGTATAATCACAAGGCACTGGTTCCACACACATTTCCGCCGCATCCTTTCAGTCATCGGTTACTCACCAGACCAATTCTCCGCCCACTCATTCCGCATCGGTGCAGCATCCAACGCCTCCAGACAAGGAATCCCCGAGCACGTCATCAAGCTTCTCGGACGGTGGTCTTCTCAGGCGTACCACTTATACATCCATTCCAAACCAGACGATTTGAGACAGGCTCATCTCAAACTAGCTTCATTATAAGCTCCATATTTTGGGGATATAACTGCACGCTTCTTCAGCACGCAGTTCAGAACTCCAGCCCAAATTTCCGAGTTCCCTCCCCTTTTTTCTTCCTCCTTTTCTACTTCTATAAGGCGTGGTCCGCACTTAGCAAACTAAAGACTGAAGTGAACTAAAACCATAATCCACCCCAAAACCCAGAACCTACTAATCTAACCAGCACAACATCAGCAATTAATTCAACTCAGAAAACATGGTTATGGCTAATCTGCCATTTTGGGCTTTATAATAAAAACCCCAGGGCTCATAATGTAAATACATAAAATAAAAATAAAAGATATAAACATTTATATACTATTTTATTGCTACATTTTAAGAATAATTGTTATAATTTTTTCAAGTTTAGGGCATACAGATTGCCTTTTCACACTTCTCTAGGTCACACAACACCTCATTATTCTGTAGATTACCGTGTACATTTTTATATTAAACATACAGGTATTATAGCATAGGCAAGTGTTTTTTAAGGTGAATTTAATAATATATGGAAGAACAGAAAAAATGCCCTTGGACCTGTGAGGATTAAACTTAGTTAAAATATTTTTCTGAAGTACTAACTAATATTTTTAATAATGATAGGGTAAGTGTTCCTTGTCCAATTACAACATTAGTTCTCTGAACATCTTTTTTCATATCCAAACAAAACATGTAAGCGGCTAAAAGACATGCCACTAATTGTTTTGTCCCTGCAGTTTGAATACCTTTAAAAATGTAAAAATTCTGTAATAAAGTTATATTTAACATTTTAAATATGTTTTTCTTTGGGCCCCTATCTTGATTGGCATAAACTTAAATAAGTATTCTTTAATGCCAAAAAATAATAGAGAAACATGGAAGTCATTCTGGATAAGGGCATCTGCTAAATACCTTACATGTTAATGTAAATGCAAGGGCAAATTACTTAAAAAAGGTAAAGGTACAGTTCATACATGTGCTTAATGAGAAATGAAAATTAGTGATGTAGATTTCTTCAAAGGTTAGTTTTTGTGAAAGATGTGAAGTTAAAATTAATGATGAATAAAGGCTCTGGATGTAAGACTAACAATTACTCTCTCTGTCTATACTACACTGTAAAAATAAAATTTTAAATGATTTTAAACCAAATGACCCAAAAATAAAAAAAGAAAACAATAATGTCTATTGCATACTGACTTGCTTAGTGCAACAAAAACCCTATATTATCAATGTTTAGAAATAAAAATTTAATAAATACATTATTGTCATCAGGACTCTTGCATAACTTCTAGGAAGGTTAATTGGCATATTTGGCATGCTTTGTGGTTACACCATTTGACAGTTTAAAGGGACTGTGTGTCTTTAATTGGTTAAAAATGGTAAAAATGTTATAAACAATACTATGACACCAACAGAAATGCAAACTACACATTTAAATAAACATTTAACATGAACATGTTGTTTTTAACAAGTTTAAAGCATATTTTTGATTTGGATATCATGCCAACTCGTATTTGTCACTGACCCAACTGTAACTTTGTAAATTGGAACCTTTAGTTAAAAGCCCCCTTTTCTGGTTGGTAAGTGCGGCTGCAGCCCCCTAACCTGTGATTGTCGTTGTTTTGTTTTACCAGGCACTATTTTTAAATTAACTGTCAAGTCAGGGAATGATAAAATTATATATATATGAAACATGCAGCCTCTAATATTTTTCTGCGGCCCTCAGTTAAGGAACCGCTGCTATAGAGGTGGGCATTAAGATAATTGTACCATTTTTATCCTTATAAATGTTATTAAAATATCACCAATATACTTTTTTAACAATTCAAGGATATCATCAGTATATTTTATTATATTCAAAGGACATAATATTTTAAATAAACATCACTGTTCTAAGAATACTGGAATTCAGTACTGGAATAGTATTTGAATCATGTCTGCTGCTACTGATGTATTTTGACTGGGATCATGTGTATTGAGATAAATATTGTGATATAATATTTTTTACTATGTCGCCCAACCATATGTTGGGAAGGGAACACATTGTTTAACAATACGCTCTTATTACCAACTGTAAAGCTATGTACATCAGATACTGGTTGCAGGAAGCAGTTTCCCAGTGGACAACCATTTTTGGTTCTAACTTGTCACATCTTGTTAAACATCTGCCTTACTCATGTTACGAATATGTAAAACACCTTGTGTAAACAAAAGAAGAAGTATTAGAATAGAATATCGGGATTTATGAATGATTATGTGATTGTTTCTATTCAGTTATATCATTACATCAAATCTGTCTGTTATGCTCATATTAAGCCTTTTGTTTTCTCACAAAGTAACTTGCTTGTTTTATTTGTTTTCCTCAGGAGTCCATTTTCATCAAGCCACATTCATTTATACAACTAGAACCACAATCCTTCCTAAATGCATGGCGACAACATTTACTGATGGACTGCAAATTTCTTACTATGACAGTAATAGCAAGACCTTTAAAAGCTCCTGGGGGTGGGTGAGGGAATCCATGAATAAATCTTGGGAGCTTTTCAAAGATTTCTATTTATCGGAGTATGGAAGACTTGAACATGACTTCAACCTTGCTTTGGAGCACGTTAGAAGTAAGGAAGGTGAGTTGTATGACTTATAGAATGTAGCTAATAAGTATTGCAAAATAAACACAAACCTGTTGGCACCACGTCTAATGTCAAGTCTGGGCTACAGAAGTATATATTCCACATGATGCATATGGGTATTTGTTTTTGGAGAAAAGATTTAAACAGGCAACATCCAGTGTTGGGTTGCAGTGTTAGCCTAGCATCTCTTGTTGTAAACTAGACCACACATCAGATATCAAACATGTCTTAGCTGATTGACTGTGCCTAGGGTCAGTGATCAGTTTTGCTTATTAACTTTACATGAAAATGTGGAAAAATTAAACTGACAAAAAAAAAAATTGTCAATATTTTTTCCCTCTTCAGATTTGGAGATATTTCAGTGGATATGTAACTGTACATGGGATGATAAAAGTGGTGATTGCAGCGGGTATGAGAAGTACGGACGCAATGGAAAAGATTTCATTACACTGGATGTAATGAAGAGAAGCTACATCTCTCACACACCAGAGGCCATCCACATCACAGACCTATGGAACAAAGACAAGGCCAGGCTTGAGTCTGTAATACACCACTACACCTCGGCATGCGCTAAATTAGTGAAGATATCTGTCCCCAAATTGCAGAGAGCAGGTACTTAGGGCAGTTCTTCCCTTCTAATATTATAGATCATGATTCTGTTTCTTGCAGGCAGTAATGCCTTCTTAAAACCTTAACATCAAATCCTTACCAACAGAACCAGAACGTTATTAAAGAGTAAAATAAACTCTACATTTATTTATCACTTTTTTATCATTCCAGCATGAATGATTAAGGTCAATTTGTTTCATCTTACTGTATGTCTGAACAAACCTAGCATACATAATTTATTAAATGAAATTCTGTTACATTTAGCTAATTCACAGTATTCCAATAATTCCCAGACTTTCCTCCTTCAGCGCTTTACAGGATATACTGAAACTATAATATATAATATTTTTTGAGATGAAATAAAAACATTGAATAGCATTTAAACAGGTGAAAACTCTTTCAGTAATGTTGAGCAGTGTGATGTTAAGTAGTGTAGTCTGTGTTAGAGCTTTAAAAGGCAGATAATAAGAGAAAGTGGCTCTCAGTTCGGCAGCGCTTCCCTGCAGGTTTAGTATTTAATTACGGTCATTAGTTTATACTAATTACAACACCTGACCCAAATAATCACCTAACAACTAACTAATCAACTAACTACCTGCCCTCACTGAGGCGACAACCAACCAGAAACACCAATTTATTTTACTGTGTAATAAAGACGGTAAATGTTAAAACGTGTTACAGCTGGTTCTGGAGTAGCACTGACCTGTTTTAGGGATTTTAGGCTGTTACACTCTCTGCTCTCCTCAGTAAGGGCAGTTAGTTCATTAGTTGGCTCAGCTGTGTTTAATACGCTGTATAGTTACGGCCGGAGTTCGCTGGTGTTGCGCCAAAAAGGGTCCCCTGCTGATCTCTGCAGCTGGGCTGGGAGGTCAGTTTACTCCACTGTAGCATTAGCTTAAAGTTAGCATTTTTCTCATTACGACTCTTAAACGATCTCGAAATTCAGAGGATCCAGTGTTTTACAGGAGTAAAATGTACACAGAATAAAACGTACAGGAGTCTGAACAGATTTATTTACCACAGAATGTGACGGAGACGGATTTTTGAAAAGCCCATTCATTTTTCTCATAGGGAAAAAACGCTTAGACACGGAAGCCGTACTAGGACAACAGCATGAGGCACGACTTCAGTGGTCTATATCAGCGCTGTGTCCATTAAACACATTTAACTCCACAATACTCTACAGTCTGTCTTTACTAGTGCAGTTTAAACCCTAACTTATATATTACACGTGATGAGTTAAATTATATGTTATAGTAACTTCAGACTTTAATAATATGTAAGTATCCTACACTCTTCTGAAAATAACATTGAGTCTGTGTAAGTGTTTCCTATAATATACTTTGTAATTTTTTTGTTTTATATAGGCAAATTATTAAAATGCACGGCAAAATTGTTATTGAGGCCTAAAATGTTTAGCTGTCATCACCAGTATGAAGTACAAATGAAGGGCATGGCAAAAAATATTCATGACTAATTGAACAAATAATTGGCAGATTATTCGACTACTAAAATAGTCACATTAATTGCCCATACTCAAATGCTAAGAGAGGAACACTGTAGCTCATGCAGTATCTCTGTTTCTGACTACAGTTCCTCCTGAGGTCTATCTGTGGCAGAAAAATTCCTCAGTGGTGTGTCTTGCTACAGGCGTTTACTCCAAAACAACAAAGGTGATGTGGCAAAAGGACAGTGAGGACATCCATGAGAATGTGGATGAAGGAGAGACTTTATGTAATGGTGATGGAACCTTCCAGAAGAGGAGCTCCCTCAGAGTGAAGCCTGAAGAGTGGAAGAACCACCAGTACAGCTGTGTTGTTTTTGATCAGAACTGGAAAGACAAGATCATCAAAAACCTAACTGAGGAGGAGATCAAGAAAGGTAAAGATGTTTCTAAGTATCATAAAACAAAAACATTTTTGTGTACAAAAGTAAGAACCAGTATTTCCCTCACATGCATTTTACAACTTGCAAAAAGGCTTTTCCTCAAACTACACATATATATTAGAGAGTGCAAAAAAAGAGCACAGTTAATTTTAAATTAAATGTTTTAAATAATAAAAAAAAATTATCTCTTCTGGACATTTGGACCCTGGTGGATTATCTGTATTAATTCTGTGCATTTTGCCATTTTCAGTCATATTGATCAGAGTTGTGTGTAATTTGTTGTTTGCAGAACTAAAACCTTGTGACCAGAAAAGGACACATTTGTGGATCATTGTTCCCTTCATCTCCTTTTTACTTACTCTGTTTTTTGTATTGAAAGTATGGCGTAAGTAAAGTGTATTATATATAGGTCTAGGACAGCATTTTTAAATCAGGGTCCATCTCGATCTCACTTGATCCCTGTGATTGTCTCTGTCTCTCTCTCTACAGCTTAAAAGTAGACAGCAGAGTGGAGTAATTATTTAAGGAAGAAAAAAAACAAGCGATTACCTCCCCTCCTCAGGGACACACTTAGTTAATAACTTTTGTAAAAGTAAAAGAATTTTAGCTGCTTCTACTTATGTACATTTTCTCCTAATTTTAAATTAATGTTCTTTATAATTTCATTTTTATTGGCTGCTCTTTAATCTCGGTGCTGCTTTACCGACTCCTTTAAAACCGATGAGAAGTTTAATGTTAAATGAACGTCTTGCTGCTGTTTTCTCTCAGTGTAAGGACTGATTCCCACTTTTCTCTTGGGCATGGGTTTCCAACCTGTGGGTCGTGGCCCCTCCCTAGTGGGCCACAGAGGTATTGCAAGTGGGGCAAAGGCCAAAGTTCTTATTTTCATATTTATCTATTTTGTTACAGATACACGTGACAGACATTTAGTTAATGTAACTTTGATTGGTTTGGCATAGAACTGTCACATGACCGTAGATAGTAGATTAACAAGCTAGTTATGATATTAGTAAGAGTGAAGCTGTTCTGTAGTTCGCATTCTACAGCAACTGCTGTATCTCTAACCGAGAGAACTGAGAAAAATGTAATAAATTCAAACAAAGAAAATACTGCAGTATATACAGTGGTGTGAAAAAGTGTTTACCCACTTCCTGATTTTTTTGCATGTTTGTCACACTTAAATGTTTCAGAACATCAAACCAATTTAAATATTAGTCAAAGACAACACAGGTAAACACAAAATGCTTTTTTTTAAATGAAGGTGTTTATTATTAAGGGAGAAAAAAAATCCAAACCTACATGACCCTGTGTGAAAAAGTGATTGCTGGTCGGGCCATCCTTAGCAGCAACAACTGCAACCAAGCGTTTGTGATAACTTGCAATGAGTCTTATACAGCATTTTGGCTCCACTTATCTTTGCAGATTTGTTGTAATTCAGCCACATTGGAGTTTTTTTTGAGCATGAACGGCCTTTTTAAGGTCATGCCATCATTTTAATCGTATTCAGGTCAGGACTTTGACTAGGCCACTCCAAAGTCTTCATTTAGTTTTTCTTCAGCCATTCAGAGGTGGACTTGCTGGTGTGTTTTGGATCATTGTCCTGCTGCAGAACCCAAGTTTGTTTCCATTTATCAGCAAGTCTTACAGGCCCCGACGTAGCAAAACAGCCCCAGACCATCACACTGCCACCACCATGTTTAACTGTTGGTATAATGTTCTTTTTCTGCAATGCAGTGTTTCTTTTACGGCAGATGTACTGGGACACACACCTTCCAAAGAGTTCAACTTTTGTCTCATCAGTCCACAGAATGTTTTCCCAAAAGTCTTGGGGATCATTAAGATGTGTTCTGGAAAAGTTGAGACGAGCTTTAATGTTCTTTTTGCTCAGCAGTGGTTTTCATCTAGGAACTCTGCCATGTAGACCATTTTTGCCCAGTTTTTTGTGATGGGTCTTTTGATGTTGTTGTGGGGTCTTTTGTGACCTTTTGGATGAGTCGTCGCTGCGCTCTTGTGGTAATTTTCGGCGGCTGGACACTCCTAAGAAGGTTCACCACGGTTCCATGTCTTCGCCATTTGTGGACAATGGTTCTGTCTGTGGTTCTCTGGGTTGTTTTAGAAACCACAGTGAAGGTATGTTTTAACAAGGGGGCAATCACTTTTTCACACAGGGACATGTAGGTTTGGATTTTTTTTTTTCCCTTAATAATAACATGCATTTTTGCATTTTGTGTTTACCTGTGTTGTCTTTGACTAATATTTAAATTGGTTTGATGTTCCAAAACATTTAAGTATGACAAACATGCAAAAAATCAGGAAGGGAGCAAAAACGTTTTCACACCACTGTAATCAACAATGTCAATAATTTATATTGTTGACTACAAATTTAATTGTCGACAATTCGTAAATTTGTAACAGTAACACATTACACAAAGTGCTGGGGACAGAAACGCAATGAGAGATGGGTATATGGCTCGCTCACGCAGGTTAAAGTCAACTTAGTCTGTGTCTCCAAAAGTTTTCAAACACAGCAGATTACATATTTAATCACTAAATATCAGTACTTTCCACGTTTAAACAACATCCAGACATTTAAATGGCTTTTAAATCTCATGTTTCTATTGTTTTTAGAGATGAAGGACAGAAATAATCGACTAATCAATAAAATAATCATCATATAAGTCTATTACTAAAATAATCAGTAGTTGCTGCTTTATACTGCAGCAAGAACCTACCACAAGGCTTCATGTGCACAGAAACAGAAAACAACGAAGTTGCTGGTTGTGCTGTATTTGGTTTTAAATAAACAAAATATTCAAATGAAATATTCTTGGGGGCCGTGGAAAATGTTGTGGTGGTTTAAATGGGCCATGAGTTGCACAAGGTTGGAAACCCCTGCTCTAGGACCTAGTAGGACTCAGATTTACAGTTTACAGTACCAAAACTACCTCTCCCCTCAGTTGTCAGTTACTTTTTGCAAATTTGTTTACACTAAATTGTCTGTTGGATATGCAATTTAAATAGCAAAAAGTGCTAAATTTGAAAACATCTGAAATTATCACAACAGAGTGTATTTTTATATTCTGTGGTGTGTGTTGTTAAATGTTATTGTTTTCCGTTTCGTAATAAAACAGTGTTTTAGTATGTCTTGATGTTCTGGCCATGACAACAGCCAGAAAAAAAACTATTCATGATTATTGATTAATTATTTTTACTTGATTATTACACTTGAATATTGCTCTGGCACCAGTCACCAGTAAGCTTTAAAACCCATGATTGTCAAAATGCTCTATGAGATCTATGAGCACTATGAGCGGGAGGTTGCAGATTCAAACCCCCGCTCATGCAGCTTTGCCATCAAGCTGTATCAGTGGAAGCATGTGTTAGTCTTCCCCCTCCTGGTGTGTTGGGGCATTACTAGTTATAGGGGGAGTCCTAATGAGTGGGTTGGGTAATTGGCCGTGTAAATTGGGGAGAAAATGGGAAAAATTAGAAATAAAATTATAAAAAAAAGCACTTTTTTATACCTTTTCTATTTATGATTTCTAAGACTGCTAATTGACTATCCAAGAGCGAAGAAGCTAATTGAAGAAGCTAATTGAAATAATAAAATGTTTCAACTTCTGTTGTGAATATGTCTTCTTTGTATATCTTTATATAAAACTAAAAATAAACTAAACATGTTTGTTCAGGTCTACTTTTGGTACGTCTTTTATCTGCTTTTCATCATGCTTTTTTATTAAAATCTTGTGAAGATTCAAAAGAATGGAGAGTCAGGACATATTTGCAAGTTTGTGCTGTACAGTATATTTAAGCATTAAAACTATATTTTATGTATCAAATTAAAACAAGTAATTTTAAGGGTGTTTTGCATTTGCTATTTTTTTAGCTTTACCCACAAAAGCTGTTGGAGTGAGAGACACTAAGAAATCTATGACAGCATTGGGTGCAGCATCTTACAAAATAATAATATGATGCTGATTAAATAATCAAAATCATTTACCTTCACAATTCAACAGGATATTGGCCATTGAACATTCGAACTAGAGATGCAGCAGTAATGTATTTACATTAATAAATTCAGTAATACACAAAAGCATTTGATGGTAAACAGTGCTTCTACATAGTTAAGGTGTTAACACAATAAATTTGCCAGAGCTATATAAACCATTTTGATGGTGATTTTAAAAACTAGTCGTGTTGATTTAACCCTGGGAAAATTGTTGTATAATGTGACTGATATACAAGGATATTATCGTTTACGAAAATTAACGAAATAATAAAAACTGAAAGTGAAAAAAACGTTTTCGTTAACTGAAACTAATATAAACAGTAATTAAAAGAAAGAAAATGTAACTCGATGTATTGAGTGTTTATAAAACTAACTAAAACAAACGCATATAATAGATAGAATATGCTTCTTTTTTGTCTTTGTTTCTGAGTTGAAAATGTTGGTGAAAATGTGCTTTTTGTGCTTAAGGCTGCTATCCTGTGGACTGTTTTTGTGAACAGTTTAACAGGAATTAATTTTTTTAATGCTTTATTTTGTTGAGTTTTTATTACACCCTTTTTAATACCCCTTTGAATCCTAAACCTCAAATATGAAACAACTGAAATTAAACTAAAACTAATGAAATTTACTCTAAAACAAAAAATACAAACTAATAAAAACAAGCATACCCACTCTAAAAACGAATTAAATGTAACTGAATGGGAGGAGGAAAGGTCAAAAAAATAATAACTATAATGAAAAATTCAAAACTATTATAAACTTGCTGACATGTGGGCTGATCATACACAATTGAATTTAAATAAAATAATGCTAACATTTAAATAAAACATTTAAACAAATATGGCAAATAAATAATGCTCAATGTTTCTTTTATTTATTACAGACCTTAACATTTCCCCATTAAATTATTTGACAAAAGTTTACTCAGTTGCAGCCCTGATGAAAACACTAATTACGACTTACATTATATTTTAATTATCACTTTAATGTGAGACAACCAAAACATTTTGCAACATCAGAAGACATTAGACCTATATGTATATTTTCAGTAATAATTAAGAGGTTTTCATCCATCAGTCTAAAATTCAGTCAATCAAATATACATATACACAAATATACACAAAGCTGTTTAAGACCTTTTACAATGTACACAAAGTAAATATACTGAGGTAACATTGATGCATTATGAAAAGCACAAATTTCGAAATAAAAGAAGAGTTTTATCCCTGAAGAGTTTGTCCCACATTCACTCCTCTTTGAAAAAAGATTAAAATGAAGTTAATTCCTAAAATCAATCAGAAAGAAGAGAGTTCTTGGAAATGCCTTACAATAAGGTTCACAAATAACAATACCTGAATTTAATGATTTATTTGTGAGTTTGATTTAAATATGCCCAGTTAGACTACAAGCTACAGATAAAATATGGCATTATAATATATTATTATGTGATTTTAAAATATAATTTTATAATATAAAATAATACAATATAGATTCAACCACGGAAATAATATTTTTTCTCCCTCAAAATTGGCGGTCCCTGGTGTTTAAGGTGGTGAACTGCAAGCAAAATTCACTTTAAGTAGAACGTTAAGAATAACGACTGGGTCAGGTTACTCGTTAATCTGCGAGCGAGTTTATGTAGTACTTTAGTTACGCACGGGTTTGGAAAATTTACGATCAATCTTAAGTACCAGTTAACGAAGTTACCCCAGATCAGTACTGCTGCTTTCCATCGGCGTTCAGAACTCCTCCCTGAAATAGAAACAAACAGCACAGTCAGTTGTTCTGGTGCAAAATGTTTATTCAGGACAACTTAAAATGCTGCTCAGCAAGATAATTAAAAAATAGCATACTTATGAAAGTAAGGATGTTGCCAGACATCATCATCATCATCATAGTCTTCCTCCTCATAATCTTCATCATCATATTCATCCTCATCATGACTGGCACGATGGTGAGACTGAGCTCCTGAAACACAAACACACACACACACACACACACACACACAAACGTTTGTTATTTTCACCATTTTTATAAATGAAAAAGAGTATAAGAGAAGTATTGCTATATTTCTTTTCACTGTTTTATTACATACTTTTCATAAAAACATATGTACATGAATCAAGCATGACATTATGACCACCTTCTTGTATCTACAGCATGATTACAGTTCTATGATTACAGGCTCTAGCCCTTCTGTTACTTTATTTTATCCTCCTTTCATTCTGTTCTTCACTGGTCAGGAACTGACCTGATCTTCACATAGTTACTTTAAAAAACACATATAAAATCAGTGCCTTTGAACCAAGACCATGCAACTTCTAACAACATTACTAGTATAAAAACTGACTACAACCAGTAAAATAGGCTGATGAATTTTAGGTTTTGGAATGTATGCACAACTAGTGACCAGTAGGTGGAGCAACCATGTGCACTTTTGAGTGCTTCAAAACAGTAAATCCTTTTTTTCTCACTGGCTTAGCAAAACATTAAGTTTATTTACTCTCATCATATTCTCTCATAGCGATTTCACGGAGATGAATCTCATGGTAACATTGCACTGATTTTTTGGAACTGTTCTTGTTCTTTGGCAGTATTAACTACCACATACATATTTAATAGAAAAAAAACAATAGAATTGTATGTTTCTTTATCTTTTAAAATCAATAATATGCAGTACATACACCCAGCTAGCTTATTGATTTAGTGGTGCTAAATGCTTAAAGCCCCCCTTCTCCTAAACTAATGTCTTATAAATCACATCTGTAGCTTGTTCACCACCGGCCACCACATCATCTCCCTTTAACTTTCTGCCTTATCTCTCCTTCTAAGGAGGGGTTCCTTTTCCAACACTAATCAGAAGCCATTCAAAGTTTTTAAAACCCCTCTCTCTTACAGACTCTTTCCAAATTAGCATATGCTGATGGTCAAACTTAAGAATTTTTTTTTATTTATACCCAATGAGAATTTTTCCAGAAGTTTTTTGATGACTAAAAAATGACAGATGTCTAGCCAAGACACAACTTGCTGAGGGATATTAAAACAGAGATTAGTTGTGCTGTATGTATACAGTATATATGGTACTGGATTTATTATTATGCTGTGTTGATTTCAGAAAACCTAATTAAAAAATAATGATAAATGAACTTGTGCACAAGCGTACAAGACGTCCTTCCACATCTGCCCTAGAAACAAATAACTAAAAATAACTGTAACCCTCTTACAGAAGCTGTATATCCTAGCTAATCAAATAAATACATTAAACTTTACACTTTCTGTACCGTAACTGAACTGCAGTTTAGTGTCCTGCGACATCTGTAGAATGGACTCTCCAGCCAAGCTCACAAATTCCAGCGCACATTTGTACTGATTTCTCATCAGATCCTCAACCCCCACATACAGGTAGATAGTCTTCTGAAAGGTTCCGTCTCCACTGGGCAGGGTGTCTCCGATCACCACAAAGCCATCATTATTAAAGTCTTTTTCATTCCTCTGCCACGACATCCGGACTGAACTGGAGGACAGATCTCTTGCGTGACACATGACTGCTGGAGGATAACTTCTCTTCAGGTAGTGATTAAATGTAGGAATGACTAGACAGAGAGAAAGAGAGAAAAGGAATTAGAACATTTTACAGTGTGAACACGCTTTTTACGCTAAATGCACTAAATGTGAATATTACGGTAAATTGGGCACAAGCCAATTTTAGCAATCTGTAGGAGAACCATCAACTGCACACTACACAGCTTGATTTATGGCGTGAGTGCGTCTTTGCTATTGTAACGACGTGAAAAGTACATCTTGCGTACCTTGAAATGCATAGAAAAGCACAAACTAATTCTCGGGTGTAACGAGCAATAAACCAATTAGCGTGTCTGTTTTGGGACTGCGTTCTGCTGCATGCCCTTGTGTATATGTCTATTGAGCTGAGGTGTACGTGCCTGTGTTGCCAAGATAGCAATGAACATCTGACTAATTTTCAGTCAGTGGCGCACCTGTGTTTTCCGTTGGCAAGATAGCAATTTCCAGAACACATGTCACTTTTAGAACACCACACCATCGGCGTAAATAGATTAATAAGCTCAGTCGCTATTTGAACGATGCAGACACAAAATATGAAAATAGATGTAGAGTGCCAAAGCATTTCAAGTAGATTGGCCATCTTCTTGTGTCTTCTAGTAATAAATATGTGAGCTGTAAACATTGACAGCAGTCAACAAAAATGGAGAAACTTACATCATATTGCAATCAAGCAGCATGCTACCCTTGTAAAAGAAAAGTGCATTAGGTATATATTTTTTAAGTATACTTAACAAGGAAAAGTACATACTTTTTAAAATTTAAATTTCAGTTGTAATTAAGCTATATTTAAACACAACATAAAAGCATTAAATTGTGCTTTCGAGTGCTTTTTAAATACAACTTCTGCGGACTTCTGTAGATTTTAAATATGTGTTTTTAAATGCCTTATTGTCTACACCTTAATGCTACTGGAAAAAAGATACACTACCATGCACTTTAAGCAGTATTTAATGCTTAAAAATATATTTTATGGAAATACAAAGAAAGTATATTGAATCTGTATTTTCATAAAGTATATTAAATTGAAAATGCACTTTAGTAATCTTTACCTAATTTAAACACACTTTTAATGCTCTAAAGTATACTTCCTTTTCACAAGGGTAATCATTTACAGGGAAATGACATCAGCAGATGTGCAATTTCCCCTATATATAAAGGCTAATTCTCTGAGTGTTTTATATTCAAATTCATTAGGAATGTACTGTACAACTTGGGTAAATGCGGGTAATTTACAATACAATCTAGGGTAACACTTTACAATAATTAGCCCTTCATTTGTGTAGTGCTGTTTATATTAATCCAGCTAAAATATGTTAGAGAAATCACAAATATTTTTGTGCTTCACTTCTCCCTACAGATTTTTGAAACTGTACCTATTCCATAAAGTTCAGAATTGAGTGTAAAACCCCAAGGTTCATTTTGATTGTAGTTCTCAGGAAAGAAAGTCTTCAGCCAGGCTACACACTCAAGTTTATAGTACAGTTGCAGGACCTCAAGCCGGGTTGTGTTCCGGTTCCACTCCTGTACTATAGACTTCGCCTGTGGTGTTAAAGCTGTGAATTTCCTGCTGTTCACGTCCAGAGAAAGGAAGTTTTCTCCATCATACCCGTACACGTCAAAGCCGTCAGATTCACCAGTCTTGCCATCCCACAGGCATCCGTACATTCTCTGAAATGTGTGCATACCTGAGGGGTATAAACATATATATAATAATATAATAGTTAGGATAAAACACTCCTTATAACTTCAAAGTAATTGCATGTAGCTAATCTGCTGTAAACCCACAATTTGTTTAAACAAATAAAGTCTGTTTATGTAAAATTGGATATTTTCAAACATAACAATTGCAACATTACAATATTTTTAATTAGTTGAACATTTGAGGGCACACACATTCACACAGGAATCTTTGTGGTAAATCAATTTTTAATAACTGGGTTTAGTCTGTTGCCTTTGGCAGCTTCTTTTCAATGGCCTCTGGCACAATGTAAGTACATACTGGGTGTGTCTCCCAGTTTCTGAGACTCACGATCAGTGTGAAGCGATTTACCCCGGGCTACCTTAGGTAAAAGTTTATATATTATAATTAACTGCCTGGTTTCTGTGTTTTCTTGTATTTCAAATCTATATTTTATTTAAATAAAACCAAAGAGAAGACTAAAAAAAAAACTGTTTTATTCACGTGACCATAACACTCAAAGTATTATAAAGGATTACTATGCAAAGCAATTAATATAACAAAAAATTAAAATAAATGAAATGCATTTAATTTAGGCATAACAACTAAATATTTAAAGTCTAATTAAAGCATTTTCAGTTTTTAGTAAACATTATTTAAACGTTTTAAGGCAACAGGTTTCCTCAAAAAGGCTTACAGTGTATAAGGCTGGAAATGGGCATTGTTTCTTATTTATTGAGGATTGTTCTTTGTTAAATTGCATAAGAGTATTGCGGCTACAGCAGACATGATTGTTGTATTTCATGTAAATTCTTTTGAACGAAAATAATTGTTGGTCTGTTTTTCATGAATATTTAAAAAACAAAGTAAAATGGAATTTAAAAGCAAAGTAAAAAGAAAAAGCACTATTTACATTTATATGGAATTCAAGAAATTAAGTAGAATTGTTGGGCAAATTAATTGTTATAACAAATATAAAAAAAAAATCAACTTCCAGTTTAGTTGTAATAACTTTTTCACGTTATCATTGGCCATTACAGTGTAAGCTAAATCAGAACAATAAGCACCAGCTTTCATGACACTAACATAAATACAAAAACAAATGAATTCTGTATTTCCATACAAAAAACATTCTTTCTTGTTCTAGTTGAAGTTTATGAAAAAGTATTTCCTGTCATCTTGGACCATTTCTATTGGTCCATTAATTGAGAAGTTTTCACACAGCCAAACAGTACCTTTACCTTTAAAGTGAAAAAAAAGCAAAAACAAAGATAAGAAATTTTGCTCTGGTCACAATATGCAAGTCAGTTTTGATATACACTATATTGTCAAAAGTATTCACTCACCCATTCAAATCATTGAACTCCAATCACTTTTCTGACCACAGGTGTGTAAAACCAAGGTGTAAAAAAACAAGCTATTCTGAAGGCACCACAGACTTGTATTTATTAATATGCACCCATTCCTGCATTTCAGGTTTATCTACTAACCTTCTGTGTGTCCAGAACTCTCCATCACAGAACTGAGCTCCTGCTGTAACTGAACAGACTCTGAAAAGCGCAGTCGAGTGGTTTTCTCCCAGTAAGGCTCGCCCAGTATTCTCTTTGCCCAGTCCTTTCTGGGAAGGAGAATGTGGTCTTTACTGTCGTAGTAATCTATCTGTTTTCCGTGAAGAAAGGACGTAGCGGTGAACTCGGGCAGGCCTGATATTCCTACAGCTGCAGTGTATTTGACGCTGTAAATGTAGATTTCTGAAATATTTCAGAATATAAATAATAAATCAAAAAAATGTTCAACAACTGTTGGAAAAGGGAGAACGTCAAACTTTCAAAAAACTCTTGATAGCCCTGAATGTATAACACTCAGCGGTT